>NC_079560.1:14813750-15115000 GCF_015846415.1 Triplophysa dalaica | reverse complement strand
CCAATTTACGATTTTTTAGGCATTAGTTTTACGCATCAGTTAAACATTAGCATACTAACTAATAAGTCAAACTATACTAATTTGACTTAATTAACTTAAACGTTTCTTGATTCCGTTAATTTTCAAACAATCATAATTGTGATCAGCAGTCATTATATAATATATATTATGACTGATGATCACAATTATGCACAATATATTAATTCATGTAATAAATACATACAAAATACATAAAATATGTATGTTTTTTATTGTACATGAGTTTATTTAGGCTACTTATTTTAAAATTGTATTCACACCTTTCAAATATACAAATATATGCACTTGTACACCGTTTACAGCGTGATGTTAAAAATAAATATAATAATGTTTTGAAGTTCATTTAGGAAACTTACCTTCTCTTTTTCCACAAATCCAACAAAAGACGTTCTCTCAATTTCAACTGGTTGTCCTTGCCGGTCATAAAGCGCTAAAACGAAGTGGAAGAAGTTGGATTTGCGAAGATTTGAGGGCGGCTGTTTCTCGAAGTGCGCCCTGGCCAGCCCCACTCCGCTGCGGGTAAAACACGCAAAAAGGATCCATGTTAAACATCCTTATAGATATTGTTTTGGACGTGTCATTTAAAGTATAATGTATAATTGTCAACAGTTGTTTGTTTGTTGTCCATTGATTAACAATGTGAGGTGTAACAATAACAACTTAAGCCATAACATTTGCGAAAGATTTATTTTGTGATTAAACTATTATTATTATTAATTTGTTGTTATTAATATGATACAAAAATCCAGCAGGTCAGCCTGTCCAGCTGTCTAAAGGTGTCTAAAGATGTGACTGCATGCAAAAGAAGGTGAGCTTTGGCGAAGTACCCAAACTTTGCATCCAAAGAAGCGCATCAAAGCTCACCAAACAACGAAAAGCGAATAAAAGGCTTAATCCTGAGAAAAATAAATCCTGGTAGGGTTTTTCCGAACCAAACCCCAGCAGCATTATCAGTCCACGCTGCGTGGTAGTCATCGCGCTGGGAGGTGAAGGCTCAGCCCCGGGGGTCTCTTACCTCTGCGCGGCCGTGTTCGCATCCAGCACCCCGGCACCTTGCATCCATGTTCGGACTGCGTTCATGCCGGCTCCGATGGGCTCTTCTTTCAAAGTACTCCCACTCCTTTGGATGCTCTCCTGAATCCCAAACATGAAAATGGGAACTCTCACACTCCCGTCCCGTCGGTGCGCGATACCGTTCTCAGGTGCCCACCTCCCGTGCGTAAAAGAGAGAGAGGGAGAGATCTGACAGCTCAGCGCTTAGATTGAAAGAGTTTGGAAACAAACACAGATCCCGTCGTCTCCAAGAGGGAAAAGAGACCGCGATATATTCAAGGAATGTGGAAACAAGACGCAGTTTCTCCAAATGTGCCGTCAGTGTATACTGGTAATGTTTCCTCGGACCAGCTGGTGTTTCTGATTTAGAAACACAGAACGATTAGGCAGATCTAATATGAAATATCATAACTCCCTTACAACTTTTCCCCTCAACTCTTCCTTTTCCTCTTCTGGTCTTTCTTAAGCAGAAAAAGGAAAACGCAAAAGTGGGTGAATATGAGAAGGCAATATCCTTGGAGCCCCAATGCCCCTCTTGTTCAAATTGAAGTGATTTGTGTCCCTTCCCAAAGGAATCAATCCTTCCTTTGACTATGAGAGGAAACTAAACACGAGCACACCAGCCCCAGAGGCTTGAAGGAGGGACCGGGAGAGGCGGTCCAAAGGCAAAGCCAGCATCAGATCTGCCCAACCAGCGCTCCCATCCTTTCTTTACATATTAAACCCCATCCCCTCTCTCTCTCTCCTCCACCCTCTCCATCAGTTTGTCAGAAGACATTACACGAGCGTTAAAAAGAGGCTGATTGGAGTTAGACGCTACAGATAAACCTCTGGAAAATTGAGTCTGTATCGATCCATCTAGAGATCTTCGTTTGATGCCATGCAGTAATTGCCGGCTTGACAATAAAACACTTTCTGCAATGCTCACGTGTAAAGGGGTAAAAGGCACTTGAAATAAAAACCTATAAGAGCCATTAATACGGACAGATTTTATGTCACTGTTTAGCAACTGTCAATACGTTACGTTGGATCAGACACAATGTATGACAATTGCATTGGCTCACATTGACAAGAGTTTACTTATATCTGAGATTACACCTTGTACTTTTTCAAACAGCAATATTTCGTTCACCAAAATTCAATTTCCAATTTGGATAAAGTCTCTTTACTCATTAAAATAAACGTTTCTTTTGATTTTCCATAATGCGGATTTACTTTGTTGTATTTTTCTAGTGATCTTTACAAACTTTAAAACACTCTGTCTTTATAAAAGTGTTTTATTTGTTTGACGTCTATATTGGTGAAAATAATATTTGTTTTGTGAGCCCGGAAATCTGCTGGAAAATGAAAAGGAATAAAAGACAGATGATGCAAAATTGCACATTACGCAATTTAAGACGCAAACCAGTCTGGTACAGCTGCTAGACTGATCCATGTCTCATTGTCTTGTAGGACAAAATCATAAATGGATCGAAAATAAAGATTACCGACAGCATGTAATATTTTACATATTTTGGGAAATGAAAAAACTCAATATCAGTTGTGATGAATAGGTTAGCGGTCCGTTTCTTCTTTTATCCAAGTAATGCAATAATACAGAATGTAAACTTCTAACGAAATTTTAAACTTACAATAATAATGCTGTGGTCGACTATTTGTTTACTGTAATTATAATTGTTTACATTTATGGACAGAGATCCCACGCTAACACGATCGATCACAGCGGAGGCTAGTTTGTAAATAAATACATAAAAGAGTAGAAAGATTATATACAACCCATCCAAAAGCAAACGTACCCCGTCTCTGGCTTAAACAAACACACAACGCAAAACATTTCTCACTGTAAACTCTTTATTTATCTGAGCTGTGAGTGACATCTATGCAGCCGCGTGCACTGCCCCCTTGACTCTCTGGATTTATAGTCTGTCCCTTCATTCTCCCACGACACAATGTGTGAGGAATAAACTCACAATCATACAACTAACACACAATCACAACATCCCAAGTGACACTCACTTATTTAATATTCTTCTTTGATCTAAAAGTAAGATGTTCCCTCTACAGATAACAGGTCAATGTCAAAGCGATTTTTCGAGATGAATAGAATAGTGGTCCTTTTAAGACTATCGATTTATAAAAATGACACAAATGGTGTACATCTGAACAAAAATAAATAAGCGATTTACACGCATAATGATGTTTTCAAAATATTAGATCAACAAAAAAAAACATTTGACGTTCACCGTGTTTAGGTTACATGTAATCTCAAACTGACTTATTTTCAGTAGCCTATACAGTTTATATTATTAATCATTTGACTCTTTATAGATTATGCAAATATTATATATAAATACATATAAATTCTTAAACTAAATTGGATTAGTTCCGCAAAATAACATTTATCAATTATTTAATTTTGCTCTTTCAGTTAAACACGATTTAAGCGAAACATCTAAACTCAATACCATGATACACTAGTGCCATCGTGTGTTCACAACAGAAAACTACACGTAAAGTTTCATTAGGTGAATTGGTTTCAAATAAATTTTCATTAGTTTCAAAATCAGTGAAGCAATTGTGTTAAATCATTTACAATAAAGGGTAAAACACGTTAATTGTTTAAAGAGCCTCAATGTGCATGTTTAGAAACTCTTGGAATATTCACACTGAAAAGTGCAGCAAATTAGTTTATTGGTTCGGCTTATACCAGTCACTTGCAAACATAATGTAATTGTAATTGTAATTGAATTATCTGGCCTGTGAAATATAGTTGGGAAACACTTTCGTTAGCTTGACTTGCCTCTATATACATTTGAATGAATGCAGAACATGTCTATATGAAGGCAAACATGGAGTTATTAAGTTAATGGGGCTATTGAGTTCATCAGACTCTGATTCTCCAGTATGAGCGTTATTGTAAGAATAAGTAAATCTTATTTAAAAACCACTTTCTGGTCTGTTTAAGATAAAATAAGATAACAAAAAGGGAATTTCTCTGTTCATCTTAACCTGACTGTGTTCATAGTTTCAGTCACGTGACCTACAGGGGGGCTCGCGGGGAAGAAAGCAGCGGTTTGTGGACAGCACAACTCGGTCAATTTGCTTCTGTTTCGAAGCACAAACATTTAAATAACTTCTTGAATAACCTCTTAACATAAACAAAAGAACTTAAATATAAACACAAACTACATGTTTTAGGCACTTGCGCCACTGTATTTATTCGCTAAAGACCGCCTGTCAGAGCTCCCTCAGTTCATGGAGGTTCCCTCATCTTATTACTTTACGTACAACAGGATTGTATATCGTATTACATTATATCATATTAATGAAAAAAGTTCAGTCTGAATAATACTCTTTATACTACATAAATATCGAATAAAGTTGCAAAAGGATGATTAAATCATTGCATTTTAAGTTTATGACACAAAAAAAATCCCTCATTTCTGGGGGGTTTCTGGAACGAGATTGTGTAGAATCACATCTCACATTTGTCTCCTTAACTGTTGGTGCGTTTAATCACACAACTATGACTACATTATTACTATTACTTTAACTAAATAAATCACTCACCTGCGGACATCGAAACAACCTTCTTTTGCCGTCAGCGGGGCGTTCCCGTAAGTGCGTGACGTCACACGAATAAATAAGATAAAAAGTTTTCGGCTCTATTCATGTTGCATTTCCATTTATTTTCTTTCAAGAAAATTGTGCAAAAATAATCAAATACAGAGCAGTTTATCAAATGGCATTTGTGATTCCTCATACATTGAATGTACTCATTCACACAAACCTGCCATTCTGAAATGTGTCACGTAAAGATCAGCACAAACGCACTCGGTGTCCAGAGATCAATCCCACTCTTAACAGTGTTCACACTGATCCTCCAGACACTTCACAATGCTCATCACTGCATTAACACTGTACGGCATATCAAAAACATGGTAAAAGAATATACATCGGATCTAGTTGCCTTCATATGTACAAACATTCATATTGAGCTGCACTTCATTTGCTTCTGAGAGCATTTGTTGCCCAACAAGACAAAATCGACTGTTATTCGATATAAACATTAGTGCAAACACATAGCATGGCATTGCTTGGAATGGCGTGTATTCCTGAAAGCTAAGACAACGATAACGAAGCGTTCTTAGTCACCAGCCATGCTTAAGAGTGAATCTCACAAATCTTTCAAAAACCAAGAGCCATAATTTCAGTCCAAAATATCGGGGTGAAAGATGACCTGAACATGTTTTGATGAGATTCCCCCTGTAAGACATGTACATGCTGAACGAAACATTTCAGTTTCATTCTAGGAAAATGTTGACCTTGAATGAAGCATCCATCCTTAAAATGCCTTCAACTGATTGTCTAATCACTAAATATCCAATAAAACCAGAAAACAGGTTTCGTCTACAATCTGCAATATGCTTTTAAAGACGCTCGCTTCTAGGAATCAAGCCAACTGCCAAACGGACAAATACACTATTTCTGACAAGTTTAACATTTTTTCTGACACATGGTTAACATGTAACAGAAACCTGTTTGATAAGCCATCTGGCGGCACACATAAAATCAGGGTAATAAAAGGAGGCTTGTTGTGATAAAACAAAATGACCTGGCACAATGGCACTTGATTTTCTCTTCTATGAACGTGTGGCTCGTTTCGGAACCATTTGATGTTTACACAATTCTTATTTCCAATAAGCTAAATCAAGCATGTAGATACGATAATGCAAAGCAAGGAACAGTTCATTATCTCCATGTACAGCTCATTAAGTCCATGTTTTGGTTGGACGCATGTTGAAAATGATTTCGACCAATGAAAATGAAATGTCTTGACCGACGATGTGAACGGAGCAAACGAAATCAATGCATACTTGAGATCATTCCAAACCGGTATGACTTTCCTTCTTTCATAAAATACTAAGTTTAGCAGATCGTGACAGCTGCTCTTTGTTATCAAAGTGAACATGTTTGCTTATGGTCTTTAAAAATAAGTGTTTGTATGAGTAAAGCACCAATTCCAAATGACTAAATGTTCTGTGAATTGAGAACGGAGAACAATTTGACTAACTTTGGAACCTGCGTCCCCATATTCACGTTCACTGTATGAAAGAGCATTCTGAACGTTCTGCTTTCATCTCCATTTTTGCTTAACGGAGGAAAGTCAACCAGGAAGTCAGAACTGGACTGAAACAACCCTTTTATCGTCTTCTAATGTTGGCAATATGGTGTGACCTAACAGGCTGATCATAGACAGCGTTTCTTTTTGCTCAGAAAGAGGAATGGAAACCCAACGTGGAGCACGAAGCTTCAACGTCCAGATCAAAAGCTGGACCTGTGCTGCTCTTGGGTTCTGACGGTGCGTCACAGTCTTTGGATGGGGACTGCAAACTCTCTGGTAAGCTCTCAAGTTCTGGATCAGTTTGCTTTGTTGCAGGCGTGCTTTCCTCCGTGATCGGTTCTTCCTGTGGTTCACCTTGCTCTGCCTCCGCTGGGTTCTGATTGGCTGGTAGAGCGTCTTGTGATGTCACACCTGGAGCGCTGACTGGCTGCAGTTGGCTTTTAAGGTTGCCGTGACAGAGAGGACAGGTCTCTTGCACGTACAGCCATTTCTTCAGACAAGTGGCGTGGAAAAAGTGGCTACAGGGAGTGATGACGGCTGACTTCATATCCTGCAAGAAGAGGAAGTGAAAAATGTTAACATTCAGAAACGACTCAAAAGATCCATGCTTAAGTCCCTTCCCCAGCTCTTTACCTGAAAGCAGATTGAACAGATGTCATTATGTTGTTGTAGCTGTAATGGAGAAGCAATAGGCATGCTTTGAATCTTGTGGACGGCGTCTCTGCGTAACAGGAAGCTCTGCCAGCCCAGCTGGGCTCTTAGCCACACGTTATAGTAGGAGTGAACCAGGATGATGGTGGAGCCCATTACTGTCCATTCTCCAAACAGGGTCTCGGAAACGCCATAAGCCACCACACAGACTGCCACCATGAACTCGAGGAGCCTGTAGGTCCCGTTGACGCAGTAGATAACTTCGTCCATGTTTTCAACCGGAGCCTTGCGAAACTCCTCCACCATAAAGAGTATGTAGATCAGAAGGGTGCCAAGAACCTGAAAGAGAACAAGCGTTCCTTTGTATTTATGCATAAATGTACATGTCCCAGCTTCTACAGATTCTGTTGACTTCTATTAGCATTTGTTCAGCTTGAGAGATGTGTCTACCTGCAGTGAGGTGAGGATGCTGGAGGAGATGATTATGAGCAGCCAGAAGTCCATGCGGAAGAACTGACAGATCATGTATGCCATATAAGCAGGAAAGACCAACAAGAAGAGACACAGACTGACGGCTCTGAAGTGTTTCCACAGGCTCCTGCAAGAAAAGACGACACAACGCATGGCAGGTCATCACAAAAATAGACAAAATAGACACAAATGGATAAATTAGGGCCTATCATTTTTAAATTTCCCCAAATTCGGTTTTCTGAGTTCTGTATTTTCAAGGCTTTACTAAACAGAAGTAAATACATATGTCCATGAAAATACTGTAGTGTACTATGGTATTTACTACATTAAACTGCAGTTAATTATTGTTTACTATATATATTTGAACCTTATTATAGTAAGTATTAAAGTATACTTTAGTGTTTACTGCAGTTAATAAATTTAATATAAGTTAATTCTTTTATCATCCGTTTCAAAAAAAGCGGACTTTTATTTTGGCGTTTTTTTATTTTTTTATTCATGATTCCTCCAATTGTTTCCCCAGATCACACGGATCATAGGGCTCTAGATGCAGCCGGAAAACAAGTTGTAATTGCAAAAACTAATTAAAACGAAATAGTGGTGCACCATAAATTAACCGCACACACGGACAAGCACAACGACAAATGCACTTCACACAAACAGCAGCTCTGTCTAATACACCTACAAACTGTATCGCACGCGTGCTACACTATTAAATTTACTTTCAGCACAGACTGATTTTTAAGTTGCATGTGCGACATACAGTATATGTCCAATATATGCGTGAACAACGACAAATGCACGTATATAGATGTGACGTATACTGCACTTACTTGTCTCTGGAAGCCCCCAGTGCCAGAACAATGGGGTCAGCGATCTCAAGCATGGACTGCAGGATGGAAGCCACCACGATGAAGAGGATAATACTGAGGAGGAACGCTCTGTGAATGACCTGTAGCTCAATGAGCCCAGTCTGAACAGCCAAGATCAACAGCGTGATGCCCTCCGTCATGCCTCTGAAAACAAGAATGAGAAGAATACTTAAAATACTTGAGATTTCTTCTACAATCTTCAAGCTTTGCTCTAAATTTGATCTTAAAACAGACCGACTTGGAGGTATTTCTTACCTGTGCATGGCGTTGTCATTGATGAAAGCTCTGTAGCCCTGCAGGTAGAACCTGCAGAGGGTGAGGACGCCCAGCGCCACAAAAGACACGGTGAAGACCAAACCCAGCAGAGAGTAGGGAGTACTACAGCACTCGGCAATACTGGAGAAAAAACACACATATGCTCTCCCTCAATTTTAATTTGTATGTGTTGTGGCCCAAGACTTTATCTTCCCTGGAATACACTATAGTTTTTGACAATGGCTCTACTCCACAGCTGTTTCACCATCTACATAGACAGTTAGTAAACTATCTGTTGCTTTAGATCCAAAATACAGAAGTAAGAACTTCCTGTTCACAGGGACTTTAATGTTGTTAGCCAAGGATGTTTACTGACCTAGTGAGGAAGAGGAAGAGCAGCCTCTCGCGGGAGGGCAGCTTGTCGCGTGTGCTGAAGTAGGTGTAGATCTGCAGACCGAACAGCACCAGCCAGAAGCACATGAAGAGCACAGGAAGAACCAGCTGATTCCACAGAGACATGCCCAGAGCCAGCAAACCGTACACCTCCACCACCTGCCCCACAGACCAGAGGAGAGCAATGACCTCATGTCCCACTGAGGGTTTAAACAGTCAGCACTGTTTAGTTTCCATTAAAATACAAGTCATTATAATGCCTAACACAAAAACTAACTCCAAATACTTTCTTTAATACTAGTTAAATGGCATATGCATGTACATTATGATTAAGCGTTTGTAGGTTGATTTCCCTGAAGTGTTAATACTGTGGTGGCACTATCAAAACAATGTTTTTTAATCTCGATCGGCTCGATACAAGAAAAACAAGATAAACATACACTCTTAAAAATGAAGATGCTTTTTGGTTCATTACTGCGATGCCATAGAATAACCACTTATTGACCCGAAACGAACCATCTATTCTTACCTTTTTATAACCTGAAGAACCTGTTCTTATCACAGAGATCCTTTTGTGAAACAGAAAGGTTCTTCAGATGTTAAAGATTCTTTATGGAACCATTTAGACAAAAAGGGATCTTCTATGGCATTGTGAAGAAAGTCTATTTTAGAGTGTATGTCATGAGTTTTGGGGCGGGACTATCTGTTTTTGTATTTTAACTACAACATTGAACATTTATTTAAATTTGTATATTTTAAAAGCAACATTTAAATCTTTTTTTCTATTTTTAACTACAACGTTTATATCCGTTTATTTATTTAACTACAACATTTATATTTGTTTGTATATTTTAATGTATTAAAATGTACAACACTGAACATGTCTTAGGGATGCAAAGAGGTTCCGAGTCGACAAAAACCAAAGGTATGTTTCAATTTCTTTCTTGTATAAATTGTTTTTGTAAATAATTCATACAAAAATTGGCATAAAAATTCTGTCAGCACTGCGAAAGTCTTAACACATAAAAAAAGTCGCAACACTAGAAATTAGTAGAATAAAATACAAATCATTTGGCTTGATTCTTATTGGAAGGGGAATAATCAAGAATATATTCTCAAAATTCTGAGAAAAGCCTGATTTGATTATAACTCATACTGATTTAATTCCTTACCTAACTCACCGATTCATCGTTCTGAATGCAATGGTTAACAAGCCATTAAAGATAAATTTCATCAATAAATAGGGGCTGGAGTCACAAGTTTCAGTGCCAGGTGTTAAAGGGATAGTTCACCCAAAATGACTCATTATACTCATTATTACCCAGGTACTCATTAGTTAGTAACCAAACAGATCTCATCCCCCATTGACTCCCATAGTATTTATTTCCCCTGCTATGGCTGTAAATGGGGGATGAGACGTGTTTGGTTGCTGACATTCTTCCAAGTATCTTCTTCTGTGTTAAGCAGAACAAAGAAATGTATACAGGTTTGGAACAATCTGAGGGCGCGGAAAAGGCAGAATGTTAATTTTTTAATTAACGATCCCTTCAATGTGTCCAAAAAAATAAAACCCAGAGAAACTTCCCTATTGTGTTAAACTTAAAACAGACAAGTAAAGTCTGAAACGACATGAGGCTAAAAACATGACAATCGTATTCATTTTTTATGTGGATTAATTTAGCATAAAATAATTGTATTATGTTGGCATACCTGCACCAGCTCCCTGTAGGCGGTTTTGGCCAGATTGTAGGGCACCAGCAAGTTTGAGGCCAGGAAGTAAAGCACCTCCAGACCAGTGAAGATCATGGCAAAGCGGTTGATGAACACGATGGTCTCCAGAGGCACGAGGCACAGTCTAGCCACCAGGGGGAGCAGGTGTGCAGAAAACAACCAGATCTGCTTTGTCTGCATGACGCAGGAACACAGCGTACACACCACCAGCTGACCTGAGGCAGAGAATAACCTTACTGAAGTGAACAAACATCAAAATACACAAAATTGCATGACACAAAGAAACCTTTATCTTTCTTTAAACGCTTGCTTTCATTGTATCTAGAAGGGGTGGACACAATGTTTGTGTGTTGACATAGTTATTACTTATTGGGTCTTTTATTTGCTAACTTAAATACACATATGTTGCAGGATGTTGTGTGTCTCTTAAAGTGGCCCTGCAACAGTGGAAAAACACCCGGCACGGCCACAGGAGAGCAGGAGAAGGAGAATGTGCAGAAACTTGTGAGCAGGAGAGACAGAGGGCATTGTTTGCGAGGTTCATGTGTTTGTTTGTTAACTGCATTTGGGAGATGAATGTTATATAAACGGTGAATGTAACGCTGGATTTGGAGATCGATTGGAACTGATATATGGAGCCGCCCCAGTGCTAAAAGATGCCGGACATGCGGTGAGTGAAACTGATGTCTGTGTTTTGTTGACAATGTGTGCGCACGTGCTTTGGTTTAGCCTACCCCTCCCCCCCGCACGCGCCGTATGTTTTCGGAAACAATCGTAAAGCTGTATCTATTTTTTATAAATGTGATCAAACTATATACTCTTAGAAGATACAAAGTATGCAATACTACTATATAGGTACTCAAGATTAATACGCTTTAAGGGTTTAAAGTATGGCTTGTCAGTCTACAGGTTTACTCTTCACGGGTTAAAGGAACTTGTATTTGAATATAAAAAGATGATCTTACCCAAGCAAATATGGGCTTAGCCTAAAGTCTTTATATGCAAATGAATAATAATTTACATGTTTTTCTGAATATTAAGTGACACTTCAACTGAACTTAGCTCAGCTTTGTTGCACGGCCGCAGCAAAACATGGTATCAGCAAGCATAAAATACTTCACCTTCTCATCTAACAATTGAAAAATAAAAATTTAAAACAAAACTGATGTGTAATAATATATAAATACATATGATAAACAACAATAACAGCAACAGCTCACTATTTAAATTCAGATAAAATGGCACATTAATGTCTATAATTAGAGGTCGACCGATTCATCGTTTTTGCAGATTAATCGGAACCGATAGAGATTATTTGAACTATCGGCTATCAATAATCAATATATAGTTCATAAATTAATTACTTCTTAACATCATGACTGCATTTGGCACTAACTTGTCATTGTGAAATTTTAAACCCCCATCAGATGTATTCCGCTCCATGCAAACTGTGGTCTCGGGTCTCCCAACCATAAGCTGTATAGCTTCAATCTATACCTGCTATCAGTTTAATTTTCACCTCTAGAGGTCGCCGTTTTACACTATACTCGGAACTCTCCACCTGTGTATCACAGTAGAGCTTTTCCTCCTGCGTCTGGATCAAATGCAAGAAGGATAAACTACCATTGGGGATTATTGGCGATAGCGTATAGTTAAAATTATCATTATCGGTGCCGATTAATCGGCAAAAACGATGAATCGGTCGACCTCTATTGTCAAGTATACTAACTATTGAATTTTATTATATATACGTTTATTTGAGCCATAGTTGATTCACCTCCTCGCAATATTGCAACAAATGCTATAAGCTATAAGAAAACCTTAGACTAAGCCAAACTAAAATGATGGATGAAAGTGTGAACAAGAAGATCCTTACTGAAACTCTCTGAGATGCTGTTAATATGTTTTTCAATAAATCACAGACTGTAAAAGAAAAATTTCCTATTTTATAATTTCTTTTCATCATATTGCGCTGCCCTTCAAGAATCTTCCAATTGGAAATGGAAATATCTACGATTAAAGTTCTCTGCATAAGCCAATTCAGACTTTAAATATATTCAATATTTTTGCAACCAATACAATTTAAAGGGCCGGCGACTCTGCCAACCATACTAAATTGACTAATGCTACATAACTTTTCATTAGTATAATTTTTCATTAGCAAATGAATTTTAACTGTATGCATATGTGCACACACACATAATGCCTGTGGCAAGGGCGAGGCCTGCAAACCCTGTGCATATGAATATATTTGTTCTCACAACATTGTAATTATACATAAACTATGTTACAGAGAGAGTATGATTGAAACTTTGGCATCGGCAAAGGTACAGTGTGTGTACTCTGTGTATAGACCAAGGTGCCACATGACATGTCACAAAAGGCCAGCCAATTATTTAGCTTTTTTATATTTAATAGCTATTTTACTCGTTTATGCTTGTGGTTGGTCAGCACTAAATTTGTGGTCAACAGCCTTGAATTTTTACATATCTTTATCTTTTGGACAGGTACATCAAGCAAAACAAATGTAAACTGGATATATAACTTTTCATCCTTTTTCTTCTCCCAAACTCAGATTCAATCTAATGTGACGTTCAGAGTGGACGGGGATTTACTAAAGCAAAACTATAATAAAACAATACAAAACAATAAGAAGTGTTTGTTTTGTTTACTGAAAACCGTTGTGCAAATCAAGCTGTTGCATTGTTAGATTACAGAAGTTTGGTTTTGTGACGTCCATGTACTTCATTCCAGCATTAAAAACACCCGAATGCAGTTCAGATACACTGCTTTATGTCATGTCAGGACTCTTCACTTTGATCCAGAGATCAAGAGGACATTTACGCAAGACTTTTTTCAACAAAAAACGGAAAACTTTTAATGCGTTTTGGCTGTTCATTTGCACGACAACGCCATTTTGGGGGACTGAAAACACAAACTTCTGAAAACGGGTCTTAAAGTGCAAGTTTTTGATAATGACAGCATTATTGTTTCCGTTCAAACTCTGAAGGTGGTGTTTTCAATCGATGACGCGTTCAGTCTGTAGTCATGCGCAAGTATTCTCCAAACCAAAATGATGGCCTCCATGCTGCTTGGTTCTGCTGCGTGACATACACATTATAATTTCTCCATCAAAAAGTATATTTACTTCACCTTAACAAGCAGCGTAGACATAGTATTTATATAAACAAACTATAAGCGCACATACATGACAACAACGTGTATTCAAAGCATTTTCCGCTTAAAACAGGCTATTTCTTTATAGAGCAACAGAACCATCCACTGGCCCGGCATAAATAATACAGCGTTTTTACTTGTTTTCCCAGATCTATGTGCATGCAGATCGTTTTGATAATGCCATCATGTGTACGTGAAACTTTTCAAAAATGCAAGCGTACTCTCAAGTCCTAATCAGATGGATAACCAGCCATGCAAATATTCTTCTAACCTCTTTCTTAAAAACCTGATTGATAAAACCAGACTAGTCCGCTCGGGTTTAACTAAGGCACAATAAAGTATCACTGCTGTTTAAAAAGGATTGGAAGCAAATTAAAGACTCTGTTTTTCATGGAAAAGTTGTGCCATTCCATGGTTACGTGCCATTCCATTCCCTCATTCTGAAAACTGGAAGTATTTCCCAGGGCCTCTATTCATCAGCAAACTGAGCACACTGAGATCTGGTTTCTCTTCATTCAGGTTTCTTTTCCAGCCAGGGTGGGAGCGGAAGTCTAGTAACACAACACCAGCTCTCCCTCACTAAAAATGCAGCCGGGAAAAGTGAATTAAATTGTGTCGTTTTTTAATCTGATGACACGGGACTTACCAACGAGTGCAGTGGTAAAGCGATTCATAGACAGCGACTCCAGATAGAGGGGACCTTCATAACCCGAATCCAGCTCACCACGTACATAATCCCTACAGAAAGAAATCATCCATTGAGCACAGTTGCACTGTGTCATTTCGATGTCAAATGGTCAATGTGGTGATCCTATAGACCACTTTTTCAAAATGTTAACACTGGTCTAGAAGCACTTCCAATTCATTTTTTAAATTCATACATGATTAAATCTTAAAGATATTCATTTAATATTTTGATTCGGTTGTAAATGTTCTGTTGGTTGTATTTTGTTCAAATGGTTTTGTAGTTGCAGCATTGGACCAGTGTTGGACCAGCGCTGGTTACATCTTTCAAAGGGTTGTTTATGTTTGTTTTATGTCTGAAATGTGTATGTTTTCAATCGCTCCAAATTGAATGTTCAAGATTGTTTGTGTATTTGAAGCAACACTGAGCACAGACCTGGAGACCTGGTGTCCAGCAAAGAGCAGAAGAGCTGTGAGCACGTAGAGGTAGAGCTGCACAAGATGCTGCCGGGGCAAAGTCAACAACACCAGACTGAGTATATAACCTAATGATGAGAAAGAGAGAAACTCGGTTACTGATTTACACCAGCCCAAAAAATATAAAGATGATTGATACAAATTTAACTGGTATTTCAATTTCACATACTTTTTAAGTTGGATGCAATATTTACAATGACAAAATTTACAGAAGAGCTGAATGACTTTATTACAGTCTAGGAAAGGCATTGATTTCACCGAGTCACACCCAGACGCATTAAACATCCACAGCATTCATACTCGTACACATGAGTTCCTCCTTGGGCAATAAACGTGACCCAGTTATAAACCTTAGGCTCAAATGGTGTCGCTGACATCAGCAGTGAGACCTTTATTCCCATAAACTGTCCTTAGTCCAGTCTAAAAACTGCAAAAGCAATTCAAGCCACAATAAAACCAAAACACTGCACGTCTACATGAAACTACAACAGACAAAACCACTTGATTCATCTGTTGACCTGGCCTGAACTTTCCTCTTGCATGGTGTGCAAATATCTCAAGGTGAGCAGGTCTGGGAAAGACTGAGGCATAACACAAACTGGTCCAACAATAGTCCTTGTTTTGGTTATTTATGTAAGCTGGTGAGATAGGAGGGAAATCTAATATGCTATATTATATTAGCATGTCACATTGGACAGCTGGCTTACTGAGCAAGTGGAAGTTTATGAAGCATTTGCTAGTGAATAAATCAAAGTGTCTGTGTGTGTGTATCAGCAGCTGCGTGCAGCTGGTCTTTTCGTTTGACTTCATCTTGTGCAGTATGATAAAGCTTATGTAATGACAAACACACACTTGCCTTACCTGAACATCTTATAACAAAGAATAACCCCAAGTGCATGTTAGTTGGATTTTTTTCATATTTAATTCACATGATGATGTCACCATATGTACCCATAGGATGAGTAGGTTTGGTCATATTCAGCAGTACATCTGTTAAGTTGAGTACACCCCCATTAGTTAAGTAGACCTTTGAGAAATAGTTTAAGGCAAAGGTCAACCAAGGACAGAAACCCACGTAATGCAAGTATGTGAACACTTGTCATGCTTGCTTTTGTTTTCACAAACATCAATGCTCAACAGGACGACAGAAATGCAAATGTCGAGAACAAATGTCTGCGCTAATAAACCAACTGTTTTCAACTCAAGTTTCTTTAAAAAACGTCCCAAGTAAGATCTTTTCACAAGTGCAAAAAATCAAAAGTGCTTTACTTCTGTTTAAACGTATTTGCTATAAATTGTGTACAGAGCTAAATTGTGCCCAGTTTCTGCAGTGTAAATGATCCAAATGATAAAACAAATAACTCTTGACCATAGACAACAGCACTATGTAAACGACATAAACACTAATAACCGATATAATGGCCATGGTTTCCCAACAAATACGTGTAATAGCTACATAACAGTTACATTCTGAAAAAACATTCTGAAACCTAAAGATGGGGTATCATGCTACGTCATGCATTCTGACTTCTTTACACTGTTGACATGCTGGCTTCTCATTCTTAACATGGTCTACTTGTTTAAAAGCGATTTGGACGTTTGACGTAGTATTTCTGTGCTTGATACACTCCCCCAGAACTCCAACTTGTTTTGGAAGTTTTTTTTTTAATTCTGGATCGTGGTGTAGTCAAAGGGATCCTATTTCTTTTATTGGCCATCTCCCGGAAAAGCACAGCAAGGTGATAGAAAGAGTCCGCCCACAAGCCAACCGACGAGACCCGCTTACCATCAAGATTATCTGTGCTGCGTCAAGATGGGCTGCGCTGCAACGCTTGCGAAAGTGAAGTTGAGGCATGTCTGTTTGTGCAAAGCAGTGATGATGTTATATAACGGTCGATATAACGCTGGATTTGGAGATCGTTTTAAACTGATAGATGGTACAGTTCCAGTGCTAAAAGATGCCGGACATGTAATCTAAGTCATACGTCTGTGTTTTGTTGGCATGTACATGCATAATGTTCAAAACACAAAGGGATTAATGTGTTGAGGTTTTGCTTGCTCGTGCTGTAGTTCCATCCCACTCTCCCCACTAGTCCCACCTCTATCAGCTTGTGTTTTTCAGGAATAGGCACTTAAGATCAATATGAGATCTATTAGCATTTTTTCAGTTTTTCTGAATTTACTATTTATAGGTATGCGTTTAGGTTAAATTACAATTTGGTTTCAGTCTGTGAACTACTAACAATAATTCTACCAAATTTCAAATAAAAAAATTGTTTCTATCTGCATTTCTTTGCAGAAAATGAATTTTTCACATGTCAAAATAAAATAAAATATGCTCAAAAAAGTTACTGCAAAGAAAACAAGTTCATATTCACTTTCAAGCAACAGTTAAATCTGCATGTATATTTAGGAAAAGTTAGAATATGTATTTTTTTATACTGATATCCTGGATTTTCATGTTATGCTGTCAGTCTTTCACATTGCTGTTGGATGTCACTCCTGAGGTTTGCTTTTGTTGATATTCAACAGACACTGGACCACAATACATCTAGAAGTGCTGAATAAAAAAAATTTGCAATGCTCTCTTAACTTTTTCCATGGCTGTAGATTCGGGCCTAAATATACACTGCTTAAAGACACAATACATGCCAATATTTGCCAAAGGATGAATTTGTTGCTTTGATGTGATTGTAGTAGTTTTATTCCCGGGGGTTATTTATTTATGAGGCAGAAATCAGTGCTACTAAAACCTGCTGGACTGGAATCAGGTGTCCAAATGCAAATAGAGAAAGAGAAGGAAGAAAGGACAGCTTAACTTTCATTCATTCTCTCTTCACTTCCCTCTGAAAGGTGTGGAGGAGATGTGCAAAACACTTTAAGCTTTATTTAGTCTGCATAAGTTAGATTTTCACTAATGTATGAGTGTGCAAATACAGCATCATGGATCACTTCAAAATTACTTTCAATCACGGTTACATTTATTTACTCTGAACAAGGCCTTCATGGATTTATATCAATGTTTTCATTTTTCAAAGTTCCTGATAAATTAAACATTCATAGCTATGCAATGAGAAGTCCGCAGGCACCTGTGTTACTTGTCAATGCAATTGGATCTTTGAAGTCTATCCCCAAAAGATTAATTCATTTCACTGCACATAAACACGTGTTAAAACATGCCAAAAGGGTATAATATGTTTCTGCTCACTTTACAAAAAATATGTTAACTTGCATTAACTGTTTAAACATTCTATGCCTTGTGTAGAGCAATGTTTTAAAGCATATATCTGCACATTATCAAGCCTAAAGTCGTCATCATTTGACCCGCACACACCAGTACCAGTAAACCAATACATTTGCATAGTAGGAACGATTAACCAACTGCACTTACAACCAAAACAAAGACTTGAAGTTCAGTAATACGGTACACCACTGGAGTGAAAATGCACGGTAGCGTTATTCCAGGCACGACAAATACAATTACAGTAACTTATTACAAATACAATAATGATAAAGTTGCACGTGATTTAGCCGCTTGTTTGTGTGAGGTTTGGTTGCCGCAGTGTATGCGAGGTAAATCAATGGTGCACCGCTATTTTAGTTGTTTTTCCGACTTGTTTTCCTGCTGCATTGAGTCCATATTTATAGCCCTGGGATTTTTGCAATGTGGAAACAGGAAAGGCATATAAGAGGCGTTATCCGGCTCTTTAAATATGTCACCTGTTTTTTTTGCCTGAATGTGGATGAGCTGTTTAACGCATTACTAGTACACGCGTGTGACGCTAGTGCATTTTTCTGCGTCGATGTACACATCGACTCCATCTCCAGAGCTTCACTGTGAGTATTTCATAAGCATTTCACTGTCTCCTCAACTACACTCTTTGCGATGACCCATCAAAATTAAAAATCAGTTAACATTAGGGGTGCAAGAAAATTTTGATTCTGAATGTCCAAATTCGATATTCTAAATGTTAAATATTTGACAAGTGAATGTTTTGTATGGGCAAGTGAGAGAGAATTGTACTTTCCCAACCGGACAAGTAACTTGAAAAAAACAACAACAACAGTGCAACATATATGTAGAGTAATAAGAATATGTGGATTAGACAAAGCTGCATGTTTGTGTGAAGTGTGTTTTGTCGTGGTTGTGCTTGTTTGTGTTTGACAATAATCCATGGCCAGAAATGTCATCTGTCTGTTCTGCGTGTCTGAGTAAATTATGTGCACAGTTTAACATACAACACAAGTGATGTTGGAGGATTAATCTGGGCCTGTACTGTATGAGGATAAGAACACATGAACTTCGTCTCAAAAGTTGCTGTATATTAAGTATACTAGAGTAAATTATGTGGACAAATGTACCACTATTGTATAGTAAAAAAGGAAAAATACACAACTTAGAAACATTAAATCAAATTTAGGTAGTCCAAAAATGATATGACCCTAATTTACCTATCTGTATTTAACAATAATGTCTTTTGTCAGTTACATGCCTATTCATGATGAACTGCACTTGCATTATTTTTTTTTTAATGACAACAGACGTGATATACTTGTGCTACAACTGTTTGGCCTGTGGTTCAAACTTTAAACCTCTGTAGCACCAGTGCTATGTGCAAAAAAAGTAAATTTACAGCCTTAACATAATAATTACTGCTTGACTTTAATTTAAAGCAGTTACAGAGAGTAGTTCTATAATCAAATTCAGGCGGCCAAAGCAGACAATAGTTACAATTCTTAGAAGCAAACTTGACCAATCTAAATCCGAAACAATTAAATTGATCATATTATAACTCCAATGATATATTTTTGGACAAGAAATTTTTGTACTCGGACAAGTGAATGACACATTTTCTTGACCAAAGGACAACCACATGACAATGCGTAATGTCAAGCCCTGCATAAGTCTTAGACTTTTTATTTGTGTGTAAGAGCAGCTTAGTATGTTACTAGTTATTCAGAATATGCCGCAGTCCACAAGCATTTTAATATTTTTCTTTTTCTGAAGGATTGCATTTCTCAGTGCACATAACAGAATGATGTTGCCTAAAAGTCTACATTTTTGTATGTGTATAGTTTTTCTAATATAACAGACGTTTTATACAACTGTTTGGTCTGCGCTACAAAACTATAAAAACTTCTATAGCAGCAAAATAACTGTTAACATACAGCCATGATTCTCCTTGCTTTCTTTAACAAAGCAAACATCTCGGTCTAGAAGGGGGTTTCATTACAATTTTATCATTTGATTAAATATTTAATGGCTAGCAGCCTAAACTTTTCCCGTCGTAAACATCCTCCTGACTCCTGACTCTGCATTTCCACTGGCCCATTACAAGAGGACTTCAGCCAGGATGCAAAAATTGTGTTGAATCCACTTGGTTGCTTGGTCGGTGTACATGCAGCCAGAAAAACAAGCACACTCAAAACATGTGTGGAATATCATCACGACCACAAACAGAAAAGCAGCCTATGTTCTTACATCGACACAGCTTTTACTTGTCGTCTCATTTCAAAGCTACTAACGCCAAGACCAAGGATCTTACACACTGTCCTGACTCATTCAGTGCCTCGTGTATAAAGAGGAAATGGTTTTGTCTGACATGCTCAGACTTACCGACATAATGCAGGTAGAGGGCGATGTACTTGTATTGGAAGAGGGGGTTATTATTGAGACTGCTTCTCTGGATCTTCTGGAAGAAAGAGCTGACGTCCCAGCGATATAGAACCTCCAGCAGCAGGATACTGGGGATCCGGAGACCCACATTGAGAACGGCCTCCAAACGGGCCCGCATCGCCATGACCAGCAGGGCACAGAACGGAGCTCAACTGAGAAAGAATTATGCAGTTAATATCAAGGATTAAACAGTGAATAACAGACAAATGCATGTCATAAAGACATTAAGGAGTTTACACGTTTTAGCTCGATAGAAGATCCAGTGAAAATATAAACTACTGACATTACACTCAAACACACAAAAGTAAATGCTAGGGCATGTATGTGAGGATGACAAACACCTAACCTATGTGTTTATTATAAGTATATGAACTATGTTGTTTATCTAAACAGAACCACACTACTGGCATGGTATCACGTCTGCAACAATTCAAATCACATAATAAAGTCATATTATTATAACTATACTCCAGCTATTATCATGATATCACAAAGCAACATTGTTTAAAGGTAACGTAACTTTGGTACGTGGAAGAACACGACGACACACCTACTTCTCTTATTACCAGCTGGAAAAACTCAACAGACTTACATAACATCAGTACATTAATATAATTGTGTTATACAACGTTTATCACTTTGAGTTTTTATATTTAATGAAATCACATTTAAATGCGCGTTCACGCGTGTCCCCAAACGTGTCTGAACTCTGGTAACCCCGACACATCAATACTAACTTAACATACACACATCTAAAATAACAATTACGAATATAGAAAAGTTGAAGCAAGCAGAAATATGACGTTAAACTATAGTTAGATAACCATTAAATGCCGAATTAAACGTAATTAGACAGAAAAATGACTGAATTTCGGTTGTGCTGAGTTTGCGCTGACTAAGTAACGTTAAAGATGTCATTAATGGCAAAGGCTCAACTCTAAATGTAAGCTCTTTGGAGATCTTAAAACAATTATTATTAAGGTCATGCTTTTAATGTGTGGAGTGTGTTATGTTTTTATCTGCTTAGTAAATAACACAGTCCTGAATGTGTCCGTTACGTTCTTCCCTCACTGACGAAGACTCGATGATGATAACATTATAAATAGACGTCACGTTACCTTAATTTGCTCACTTCACGCTGTTAGATTTCATCTCCAGCTGAGTCTCTGGGTGAATATTATCCGTTTGTTACTGTCAAAATAAAACAGAGGAGACGGGAGCATCTGATTCACCTATTCCATCGGGCGGCCATTACGGGCAGTATTTAAGTTCGAACTGCGCATGCGCGTGTTTGATAAGCGAAGCGGCCGATCGACGGCGCACATTTGAACGCATGTGCGCGCTACAACGAATCCTACTATGGTACGGGCGTTGAAAGCCCCTGTTGGTACGCGAGAGAATTGCAGGAGGTTCGTGAGTTCGTAGACTGTACAGTACAAGTTGTTTCAATTATTTTTCAAAAGTTGCAAATAAAGTTTTATTGATAGCCTAAAAATAATGTAAAATACCACTCATAATAGCGCAGATTTTTTTTGAAGTTGAACACAAATGTGTCATTACATTATTGAAATATTTCCAGATATCCCAGGAGGTAATTCTGGTAAACAATTTAGGTCAAAGGGCTGACAAAAAGGTTTGAAAAGTCCTGGGTTACGGGAATAGTTAACCCAAGAATGCAAAGCTTTTTTATCATTAACTACTAGGCCTAACCCTCATGCCCAGGTGCATATGACTTTCTTGGTTAAACAAAACCGTTCAAAAACTATTAGATTTTTACTCACCATCAGATTGTTTCAAACCGGTATACATTTCTTTGTTCTGCTAAACACAGAGGAAGATATTTGGAGGAATGTCGGTTACCAAACTGATCTCATCCCCCATTTACTCCCATAGTATTTACTGTCCCTATAGGCTATGGCAGAAAATGGGGGATGAGATCTGATTGTTTAATGACATTATTTCAAATATCTTCTGTGTTCATCAGAAAAAAAGACATTTAGGTTTGGAACAACCTGAGGGTGGGTATAGAGTTAGACTGCCATCTTCTGGACATCTAAAATTCATTGGCAAAGACAGTCATATAAGCTTTTAGTCATCCAAATACCCTTATTTGGAGATGTGTGTCAGAATCTGTGTGAGATAAGGCCCAGATGCAGAACAAGCTGAGATGGTTTATTGATAAAGCTACAGACAAGACACAACTAGCTGACATGATAGACTCTAACAACCGGGACATACACATGAGGCAGTAACAAACAAGCTGTAGGATGAGTGGAAGCTCCCACTGGACACAGAGACAAGACAGAACTGACAAGGCAGAACCTTAACACGTGTTTGTTTGTTGTAGGATAGGATGGTTGTGTCTCTTTTGCTTAAGTTTAGAAGACCGTCAGACATTATACAGACTACAGGAAGCTGATGTGGTCGGGCTGTGTGATGTATCTCACCCACGCCTCACTTTTTTTTCATTCTTGTGTCAGTATCACATTCACTGCATCTGGACAAAACCATCTGAACCATTGCTCTTCTTGCTGTAAAAAACAACCCATATCCTACAGGAAGTTGCCCAAGCACACATGTTATATCTAACCCTTTATACAGTAGTTAAAACCTTTAGAGATCCAGCACGGTGTCATTCCAGTCCAAGTCTTTCAATTTAAAAGGAAGGGTCTGAAAGGGGTCAGCGGACCATAAAATCAGTCAAAAGATTTTGCTTTGCAGTTTTCTTTACAGGAGCTTATCAGAAAGCTGTGGAATGCTTTGGACAGTAATTAAGACATTTTGTGCAACAATGCAGGGATCAGTATTGACAATATCCAGAGAAAATCTGGATTACATCCTTCCATAATCCAGTTTATATGCCCATGCTTTTTTGTTTTTCTTGTTCATTTGAGCATTATAGGCGGGTCAGGGTCACCTGTGGTTATGGAACATATAAAAGGACATTTAGATCTTTTCGGTGTTTGTAAAAACCCCAGTGAGATCAGAGGAGCATTTTGGGAGTATGTTTTTGAGTAAATGAGGGGCATTGTGTTCTCTTCACTCGCACCATCTATAGTTTGTCTACCAGATCTCTGCCTTTTGGCTTTGCATAATTGTTCTAAACTTCAATAGCATACAGTAGTCAAGGATATTTTTAGTTAACCGCATGCCTTTATTTTATTTAAATGATTCTGGTGTCAAAGGATAGATTACTATTTAAATACTGGTTAGTTTACAGTGTCAGAATTGCACATGTGATAGAATGAGTCTGAGAGAAACCAAAATACAACCTAGCACCTTTATTTTTAAAAGTGCATGTTTTTCTTTCTTTACAATGTTTTACAGTTAACAAAATTCACTTTGTTTCCTTCTTTATTTTAAGAAACTTCAAATTGAGATCTGATGGGAAATTACGCCACGACTGAGTGACGCAATGTGTGTGAAAAAATAAATACAGCTGAATCACATATGTTGAAATATTTTAAGTGCTTTTTAATAGGTTGCACTTCTTAACTTGTTTGAAAAGTACCAATGCTCTTTATATAACACTATGAACAAGATATTTCTAAGTTTTAATCAAAGCCACATGTGCAAGACAAACAGTTTCTGTGTGCGCGCGCGCGAGTGTTTCATCTGTAAACTATAAGGCAACTCCTCCCATCAGCCTTTGCCTGTGTTACACAATCACATATGATAACAGTTGCTTAGTTTTCTGGCTGCAGAGGTAAGTCGTGTTGTTCTTTCTGGTTTTATACATTTCTCTTAACGTACTCTAATGAAACATCTCGTAAATAATCGATAACAGGCTCGTCACATTGCGTTCCGACACGCGTGTATGCTTTCTAAAATATCATGCAGTCACGAACTGTGTTTTAATGATTGAAATCTTTCACACGCGACGCTTACAAATACGGCAGAATGATGAAACGCATAACGTTCGGCTTCACTGCGTGCGGCGCTGCGCAGACCGATCATCGTATGACATCACAGACCACTGAAGTCGTGCGCGATCGGTCTGCGCAGCGCCGCACGCTACCTCACACACGCATTTAAAAGCAGAACTCCGACACCGTCCTCTTCAAGCTGTTGTGTTTATTCGGCAGACTGTGATGGATTTGGAAGATAAAGTGGCTCTGGTGACCGGAGGAGCTCAGGGTTTGGGAAGAAGCTTTGTCGAAATACTCCTTAAAAATGGTGCAAAGGTAAACAGAGCCTATTACTTTATTTTATTTTGGAGTTTTTACATCCACAACTGTTCCAAGTAAGAACTGCGTTGTTACGTGTTTGATGTTTTTGATGTTTTTTTTAATATTGACGTTTCGTTCTTCTGTCTGTATGCTCGGTTGAACTTGAACTAACCTATATATACATTTACATCTTACATCATTTGGCAGACGCATTTTATCCAAAGCAATTTACAAGCAGGAGAGCATAGGGTCAATTCGGGTAGGACATATTAAGCAATTTTGACTTCTGCCATTTATTTCTATATCTATCATACACGTTAGATCAACATATTAGACTTGTTTTCTAATCACACCAGAAGAAAGAGTGTAGATATTATACCAAGAGGAGACAAGACACACCTATGAGTGTTTTTGTGCCTAATAAATTCAGCCTCAATTTGATAATATGACACAGTTCACTTTGTAATCTGGGACATGTGTATTAGGCCTAAAAAAGCCTATTAATCTATGCATGGCAATCACGAAATCACCAATTTTTAAAAAGCATTATGAAAAAATGCCAAGTACAGAAATCGCAAAAAGAAAATGCATATAGGCTATTCCAATACTTCTATCTTGACACAGGATTAACAATCTACTGTGTACATTCATTTAGATTCATTTAAAACTCTCTTAAAATGGTTTAACATTTGTTTTACATAACGATAAACAAATCAACTAAGCGTTAAAGCAACACCAAGCAACAATTTGATTAACAGATTATTCATTCAGGTTCAAATTCTCCATTAAAATTGGGGCTACTCGACGAACAAGTAGATAGAGACCCATCATCATCCATCTAATGTTCTAACCTCCAGTAATCCACATTAACACCCATTTTTAATTAGGGCATATTAGCCCTTGTCATTGGATTTATAAAGTCCCTAAATGCACATTTCCCCCATTTAAAGACTTCAAGATTACCCAAAATATGCTGTCCCACATTCTCAACACATTGGACAATGTGGGACGACACAAAATGTTTGAAAGACAAAAACCAATATCACATTTTCAACACTTTAATACATATTTTGTTGGTAGAATAGATCAAAAACATAATTTGACGGCAATTCGGAAAATTGTCTTATTTTTGACAGATTTATGTCCTTTGTAATTCAGTCAGGATCTTATGTAAAAGACCTTTGTCATGCAATTCCAGGAAAGCTTCTTGATTGACAAGTGCCCGCCCCTTTCTGGGCAACCACATGAAGATCCATCCATGCTAAAATTACAGTTGAAGTCCTATTGACAAAAATTTGATAGAACAGGAATTTCAGGAAATAAACACTACAGTTGAGGCGTCCTAGTTTACCCTAATTCACTTTATGAACATTTTGTCAACACGCTAAACACTACCTTTAGTTTACACGGCCATGCTTCTAGGAGGAATAATGCTGCAGTAAGCAAGGAGAGAAATAACAAAATGTGTTTTTGACAGACAGACATACAGAATTATTGGTTAGTCAAATAAATGCGGAACAGGTCATTTGAGCTGTTTTTTTTTAACTTGTGAAGGATACTGCAGTTCGGATGTAGGCTCGTAGGTCATTCCACCAAAGGGAACTGAATACATACCAATATTATAAAACTTCTTATTTCTTATTCTTACGAAAGGGTGGTTAAGCTATACTATCCATCTTTTTATTTCTAGTAAAACCACATTAACCACTAATGTATCATGATCTCACCATGGTAACCCCCATTTAAAAAAAAATTGTGGTTAAAACGAATACTAGTCAGTCAGCCAAAAGGGAAAAAAGTATAAAAATATAAAAACATGTCTAATACACTTTTACAATAATAAAACTGTGGTTCATTTTCGTAAGGGTTATTTAGAATAATAATGACAAACGTTGGAGCGCATGCTAGTGTGATATATTTCAAATATGATCTTTTTGTTTATAAATGCATTGAATATTTGCGATGTTGGTTTAAAAAAAGAACAAATATTAGTGGTTTCATTTCTCCAACGTCTATATATTTAGAATGTGTATTTACTATATCTATGTTTACTATACTGAACTGTAGCCTGCCCTACAGTACACTGATTCTTTTTTTATTACAGGTGGCTATCATTGACGTAAATGAATCACTGGGAAAGGAGTTAAAGGTCACACTTAACCAAGAATATGGACCAGACAGGACTGAATTTTACACTGCTGATGTCACATCAGAGGAGCAATTTAAAGGTGTTTTGTAAAATGCATTAAATAAATAGTATTATCTGTCTTTAATGTTAAAACTGAATAAAAGAAACGCCTTCATATTTTCCTTTACAGGAGTTTTTCAAAAAGTTGTGGAAAAATACGGCCAAATAGACATTGTGTGCAATAATGCAGGAATCGTCAATGAAAATGACTGGGAGAAAGCTATTGCAATAAATCTGGTATGAGGTGTCTGTCTGTCTGTGTGTCTGTGTCTGTGTCTTTGTCTGTCTGTATGTCTGTGTCGATGTCTGTCTGAATGTCTGTCTGTATGTCTGTGTGTATGTCTGTGTCTATGTCTGTCTGAATGTCTGTCTGTCTGTATGTCTGTCTGTATGTCTGTATGTCTGTCTGAATGTCTGTCTGTATGTCTGTCTGAATGTCTGTCTGTATGTCTGTGTGTATGTCTGTGTCTATGTCTGTCTGAATGTCTGTCTGTATGTCTGTGTGTATGTCTGTGTCTATGTCTGTCTGAATGTCTGTCTGTATGTCTGTGTGTATGTCTGTGTCGATGTCTGTCTGAATGTCTGTCTGTATGTCTGTGTCTATGTCTGTGTGTATGTCTGTGTCGATGTCTGTCTGAATGTCTGTCTGTATGTCTGTGTCTATGTCTGTGTGTATGTCTGTCTGAATGTATGTCTGTATGTCTGTGTGTATGTCTGTGTGTATGTCTGTCTGAATGTCTGTCTGTATGTCTGTGTCTATGTCTGTCTGTATGTCTGTCTGAATGTATGTCTGTATGTCTGTGTGTATGTCTGTGTCTATGTCTGTCTGAATGTCTGTCTGTATGTCTGTGTGTATGTCTGTGTCTATGTCTGTCTGTATGTCTGTGTCTATGTCTGTGTCTATGTCTGTCTGAATGTCTGTCTGTATGTCTGTGTCTATGTCTGTGTGTATGTCTGTCTGAATGTATGTCTGTATGTCTGTGTGTATGTCTGTGTCTATGTCTGTCTGTCTGTATGTCTGTATGTCTGTGTGTATGTCTGTGTGTATGTCTGTCTGAATGTATGTCTGTATGTCTGTGTGTATGTCTGTGTCTATGTCTGTCTGAATGTCTGTCTGTATGTCTGTGTGTATGTCTGTGTCGATGTCTGTCTGAATGTCTGTCTGTATGTCTGTGTGTATGTCTGTGTCTATGTCTGTCTGAATGTCTGTCTGTATGTCTGTGTGTATGTCTGTGTCTATGTCTGTCTGAATGTCTGTCTGTATGTCTGTGTGTATGTCTGTGTCGATGTCTGTCTGAATGTCTGTCTGTATGTCTGTGTCTATGTCTGTGTGTATGTCTGTGTCGATGTCTGTCTGAATGTCTGTCTGTGTGTATGTCTGTGTCTATGTCTGTCTGAATGTCTGTCTGTATGTATGTCTGTCTGTATGTCTGTGTGTATGTATGTCTGTATGTCTGTGTGTATGTCTGTGTGTATGTCTGTGTCTATGTCTGTCTGAATGTCTGTCTGTATGTCTGTGTGTATGTCTGTCTGAATGTCTGTCTGTATGTCTGTGTGTATGTATGTCTGAATGTCTGTCTGTATGTCTGTCTGAATGTCTGTCTGTATGTCTGTGTCTATGTCTGTGTGTATGTCTGTCTGAATGTCTGTCTGTGTCTATGTCTGTGTGTATGTCTGTCTGAATGTCTGTCTGTATGTCTGTGTGTATGTCTGTCTGAATGTCTGTCTGTATGTCTGTGTCTATGTCTGTGTGTATGTATGTCTGTGTCGATGTCTGTCTGAATGTCTGTCTGTATGTCTGTGTGTATGTCTGTGTCTATGTCTGTCTGAATGTCTGTCTGTATGTCTGTGTGTATGTCTGTGTGTATGTCTGTGTGTATGTATGTCTGAATGTCTGTGTCTATGTCTGTCTGAATGTCTGTCTGTATGTCTGTGTGTATGTCTGTCTGAATGTCTGTCTGTATGTCTGTGTGTATGTCTGTGTCTATGTCTGTCTGAATGTCTGTCTGTATGTCTGTGTGTATGTCTGTCTGAATGTCTGTCTGTATGTCTGTGTCTATGTCTGTGTGTATGTCTGTCTGAATGTCTGTCTGTGTCTATGTCTGTGTGTATGTCTGTCTGAATGTCTGTCTGTATGTCTGTGTGTATGTCTGTGTGTATGTCTGTGTCTATGTCTGTCTGAAGGTCTCTCTGTATGTCTGTGTGTATGTCTGTCTGAATGTCTGTGTCTTTGTCTGTGTGTATGTCTGTGTGTATGTCTGTCTGAATGTCTCTCTGTATGTCTGTCTGTATGTCTGTCTGTATGTCTGTCTGTATGTCTGTCTGTATGTCTGTCTGTATGTCTGTGTCTATGTCTGTGTGTATGTCTGTCTGAATGTCTCTCTGTATGTCTGTCTGTGTGTCTGTGTAGCTCTGTCTGGGAACATGATTTTTGGTGATGTGATCATTACAGGGTGGAGTGGTCAGAGGAACCTATCTGGCTCTAGATCATATGAAGAAGGATAAAGGTGGAAAGGGAGGAGTCATTGTCAATGTTGCATCTTTGGCAGGTTTGTTAAACAATTTGAAAGAACTTCATCACAAACAGAAGAGAAAACAAATTCTTTGCATTCTTTGCATATCGACTTTAGGTCTAGGGCCTCTGTTTCCAACGCCCGTCTACACAGCGACTAAACATGGTGTGGTGGGGTTCACCCGGGCCATGGCTGTATGTATTTATCAAATTTATCAAATTTTGAATGTATCAAAATTGTAGTGCAGATGTACAATGAGTTGAAATAATGTGGTGCACACCTTGCTATGCCAACAGGGAGTTTCCACTGTGGCCAATCACGGAGTGCGGATCAACATCCTCTGTCCAGGTTTTGTGAACACAAACCTTGTGACCTTATTTAGTTCAGAGGAGCACGTCGGAAGGTTTTCACACTTGAGGAATTTGTCGGAGAAGATTATGGAACAGTACGGCGTTATGGAGTGAGTTGACTCATGAATATAGACACATTCACCTTCAAAGTTGCTTGTTGAACCCTACTGCGGTTGCTGTTTGTATATCTGATGATTCTTGCCCATGTATGTTTATTTGCAGGACTGATAACGTGGCCAAGGCCTTTCTTGTTCTTGTGAAAGATGAGACCAAGAATGGAGAAGCTCTGATGGTTCACGTTGATGGTGCTGCGTTTTATTCTTTCCCTAAACAAGTCAAGGATTTCCCATCTACTAAAGTCGACCTATAGTAGCCAATCAGCTTTTTCCTTACAATTCCCTTTTGTTTATGTGCCAATTTTATGGTTTAACCTAGGGATGCTTGATCATATCGGCCATATCGGTATTATCCGATAAATGGACATTTTTAAGGTTATCATATCGGATAAAAAAAACATTCAAATAACTTGTGTGGGTTTCACTGGAAGAATATCTATAATTAAACATTATTTCAGAAAATTTTAAAAGTTAAAGAATCTTTAACTAATATAAAGTAGGTTTGGTACGTGATTTTTGAAGAAAAAAACTATATTTTACCTTGATTTTGGTAGTCAATGTTTTAAAATAAAAGCTGTTGCTTTTAGCCTTTTGTTTCAGGCTCAGAGAAAAAGATACTGCATATTGACCAATATATAATAACAATTTAGAAAAATTGGTTACCGTTATCAGACGAAATTAACATATCGTGCATCTCTAGTTAAATTAATTGGATTTGTACAGATTTCATACTGGGGCTTGATTATTATACCTTGACTACCAATTACAGTCATATAACTTTGTACTAATCTCATTATCTTGTAATATTAGAGTGGTGTTTTGATAAATAAGTTGAAAATTACTCGTTGAGACCTCTAGAGCATTTTAATACAAGGAAGAATGCAACAGATTTTTACTGTAAAATATTGCTGATTTTACAGAACTGTGTTTGCTTACATGTGTACAAATGTCCAGTGCCCCAAACCAGCCTGTAATACACAACAGCAGGAGTACAGTTAATGGTCCAGTGTGCCATTTTTTTGGAGGATCTATTGTCAGAAATGTAATATAATATACATGACTATGTCTTCAGAGGTGTATAAAACCCAATTGAAGGGTTATGTTTTTATTACCTTAGAATTAGCTATTTTTTATCTACATACACCGTGGGTCCCCTTCATGGAATTCGTGTTGTTTTAACAGTAGCCCTAAATGGACAAACTGCTCTACAGGGCATGTTTTCTCCATCGGCAAAGAAATAAAAAAAACATTTTAGTCCCGCCTCCGTAGTGCTTCCTGAGGGAGGGGTGGAGTGAGATGTTGGTTGCAATTCGCAACCTCACCACTAGATGCCGTTAAAATCTCCACATTGCTTCTTTTAAAGTTTTATTCAAGGCTAAATTCCTACTAAGATATGATGAATTGGAGGAATTGAAGACAAGAACTCTCTTTATGAATCGAGACAGAAAAAGTTTCAGGTTAAAGTCAACACAACAAGCAGTTTAACCTCTTGAGGAAATTGGTAAAGACAGACATCACAAGAAACCTGTTATCAACATCTGATGTTCAAAAGGTTAACGGCACTAGTTTGATCTTTGACCGACAGGAGTTTAATGTGTGTAGACGCTATCATGTTTCTGCACAAGCTTTGAATATTTCTGTTTCTAAATAAAGAAGAAATACTGTCAATTGTTGCCAGTGTTTGGTACTGTGTGATGATGCCAAAATCGAACACTTGTTATACTTTTTGTATGGCTACTAAATAGCCTGTATTGAAAATTGTTACTTGAATGATATTTAGATACTTAATGTTCCCTGAATGAGTCACATATTTTTTACATATAGGTTAATGGTTAAAACAGGAACACGGCCATGAATTTATTCCTATCCAATAGAACTAGTCTACACAGCAACTCATTATATAGCAGGATGTACTTTTTCATTTTTTTCATTGGTTAGGGTCTTTCTTTGGAAGAAAAACATCATTAATTATTAAAACCTAAAACCTTATTCTGAATAATGTGGCAGCAAAATGACAAGGGACAACACGAAACAGGTTATAGATAAAGACTTAACTTTAATATCAAAAATTTGTAATGTATGGTGTTTCTGAACTTTAATATAATAATAATGTGAAATTCACTTCCTTTATAAATATTGCACTACACTTCTATTATAGTAGTGTAGGCTACATTAGCCAATCAGCTTCTATCACTGCCACACCGTCTGTGGTGATGTCCTTTCAAATGTATATGATCAGAATAACATTGTTTGTCATTAAGTTAACAGTTGCTTTAATGACAGTTTGTTTTGAGCTCTCATGGACTGAAGATCGATGTTATCTCAGGATGATTTACATGTACAACAACAACTTCTTGTGCACTAGAATGAAGATTTAACACAAACATTTGCTTATATTTGAATGACCTGGAAACAGTACAGAATATCACATAACTCTAAACAAACTCATTCTGTTTGCTAAGGGAAATCCTGAAGTGTTCTGTGTATTTTCAGATTTCCAACATTGAATAGTATACGAAATACTTGGTTCACAATTTAAAATAACCAAAAGCTTGTATCCACAAGCTGAAGACATATTTGTAGGGATTTTGCTGTATGATGCAAAAAAATACAATGTTGAGAATAAGTCATAACAGACTATGTTTATGATAACAAAACTGTGTATTTATTCTTTTCAATCGAAGCCTAGCAATTATTATTCAGTGGATCAAGCCATTGATTGAAAAGATGCACTGTCCCTTTAAATAAACATGACAACACTGGAAACAAATGTTCAGGCAGTATCAAAATAAACTCTTTGTGTTTTCAATCGCTTCCACTGTCACTGTCATCGTCCTCCTCATCATCTTCCTCTTCTTTATCTTTTTCCTCATTTGTGTCCAACAGTCCAGCAAAGAAATTCTGTCCGGTATCAAAAGCTTTATTACTTAAAGCTTTGAGGCGTCCATCTTTCTTCTTTCTACGCCGATAATCATTCACCTTTATGTCAGGAACGCTGGAGATGTCCCAGAATTTGATCAGCTGGTCATGAGCACAGCTGGCCAGAAACTGTGTGTCTCTCGAGGGTGTGATCTCCTCGATGGGCTCACCGACGTGTTGTCCGATACTGCCCACCACACGGTTGGGTAGAATACTAACAACTCTGCAGAATGAAAGTAAATAATGTTTATTTTTACAATGTACGGACTTTATTTTAAACATTTGAACAGCTATCCCATTTAAAACTTGCCACATTTACACAATTTTGTCATACACAGATTATAAATGTGGGAGAATAAATGAGGAGAGCATTTTTGGGGTGAACTATCCCTTTAAAGTAATGCAGTCTTGATTGATTTAAAGGGACGGTTCACCCCAAAAATGAAAATTCTGTCAGGTGTTGTTCCAAACCTGAATACATTTATTTTATCGGCTAAACACAAAGAAAGATATTTTGAAGAACAGATCTCATCCCCAACTGACATTCTTCCAAATATCTTTCTTTGTGTTCATCAGAACAAAGAAATTTAAACCGGTTTGGAACAACCTGAGGGCGAGTAACTGACAGAATTTTTTATTTTGGGTGAACCATCGCTTCATGGTATTATTCTTGTCTAAACAGAACGGATGGAACATGAGTTACACACCCAAGTTAATACATAGTATGAGCAACACCAATGATGCTTGCCCTAGCACGTTGACATTTATTATTTCATATTTAATTATTAGTCTCTTTCATTCATGCAGGTAATGACGGGATGTGGACATAATTAGGGCCGGGCGATTTGGCAACAAATTTAAATCTAGAACATTTGACCGATTCACGATTTCTATTTTTTGTTTAACTAGTCACCATAAAACATAACTGCAACAATACAGTACTGAATTAACATTCTCTTTACTAGTAACTTTAAAAACATAAATAAGTTTTAAAACATTTCTGTATTGTATAGGCCAAGTTGTTTTTCAGTGTACTTTACAGTGGTCGAGAAGTTGTAGAAGAACAACTTTGCAAAATATATGATTGAAAACTGAAAGCAAATATAGCTTGAATTTCAATAAAACCTATAATTCTGAACATACCAGGTGAGAAAAGTCACATCATTCTGTTAAAGTCGAGCAATAAAAAAAAATAGTAACAGGAACTAAGGAGTTTGTAAATCAAACCACAAGATTTACAAAGACCAGCACTTTTTACATGATCATGAAAACATGATATTACTACAGACTTCATGACAGCAAGACCAGTTTGTCAACTATTTAAGGCTTCAAACATGCTCTAGAAAAGGTCACAACGTTCCCACTGGCACTGAACCCCAGCTCATTTTTTACAAGTTTGCTGAGCTTGGGGAAGTTTGCCTCATGCTCCTTCAACCATTTAAGTGGATCTGGATCTACATCAGGAGACATCAAAAAAAGCTGTCAGTTCAGCTTAGACTTTGTCTTCTGATTGAATGGCAAGTTGATGGCGCCGTTTCCATAAAAGAGCTTGCTATTTTTATTTCTAGCCATCGGTGTGTCTTTTTATCATATTGAATGGTGTTGGAAAATGCCGCTATTGAAACCTGGCGTTGTGCATGTTGAGGTGGATCTGTTATTTGGAGGATGGCTGACTGTGTTGTTTTCATCTCTTAATATTCCTCATAAAGCATACTCTGAGTGAGCGGTTGAGGCACGATCAGATGGATCAAGAGCGTCATCAAGTGGTATTGACAAGTATTTCCAACGTATCTTATTTGATGCGCATGATAAACTTTTGTTTTTAAATTTCGATTTAAATCGCGTTAAAAATGTAAATTCGAATGAATCGAAAAAATGAGAAAAATCGCCCAGCTCTAGACATACTTATGGATTTAGATTTAGTCTTACCTGATAACACCGTCCATAGAGGCAGCACACAGTAAACTCTCTGTAATAGGAACGATACAATCCACAGACTCTGCCTGAATATCAAAACAGTCACTGGTGGCCCCAAAACCATCCCAGTTGAAGATGTGTAAAGAGCCCTCGGTGGAGCCACACACAACCTTACGACCTCTCTGTGTGTCAAAGAAAATGAGATTGTTATAAGTCAAAGTATGCATGCTGATAGCAAAAAAGGCAAGATGACGGTTACAATGAGAGATCATCGCTTCACACTTACTTTCATTATTGAAACGGAGGTCAGATCTCCAATTTGGATTTCTGAAAGCAGTTCAAATCGCCGTCTCTTAATATTCAATACACCTAAAGTTCCATCACCGCTGGGGTTAAAAACACACAACCGTCATAAATGAACATAATAACATCATGAAATCATATTAGATAAACAACACCAGACTGGATAAAATACAGTGGCTCCAAAAACCTTTGCACAGTTGAGCAATAGATAAAACTACATTCACCGTATTAAACAACAAAATATCAAAAACAACAATTATATAAATACAAAAAAATATATTATATATGTAAATATTTAGTAATATTTCATTTTAAGGATCCACAATAATGCTTTGAACATAACACTGATTTACTGAAAATACTGTAAGCCATTCCGCACATCTGATTAACCGTAAACATGTCAATCACTAATGATTACTTCAAAATATTAGCTATTATTTGATAATTAAATGACATTTATATCTAGTAAGTGATGCGATTAATTTTGTATTTCTAACATTTTTAAAGCCAACCCTAAATTTCTTATCTGTCTTTTAACGTTAATGTTAAAAATACATCTAAATGATTGTGATGAGCAAGTGATTTATTCCATAATCAAACCAGAAATGAAACTTCATTTTCGAAAACAGGAGTCAAGCTGGAATTTATAAGTAATAGTGTCGTAAAACCAATAATTAAACGGCTATTAATTTAGTATTTATAAATATAGTGTTAGTAGATTAATCTAGATCCTAATAATACTTAATAGTACCAATTAAAAAGTGCAAACGGGTGGCGAATAAATCGTACATAGAAACTGTTAATATTATATTGTTTTATGTTATCAATATTGATATTTAAATTTTAAAATAGCATAAGAGAGATTTATCATCATAGTTGTCTTTTTTCTAAAAGACAAATTTGCATATTAGTCTGTCAACTACCCAAAGTGTTAACACTTTACAGTAATACAGTATTTGTAAATGCACAGCTTTTTATAAGTGTTTCAGCATTAACTCATCCTTATTTAAGTTAGTTAATACCACTACAATTGTTTGTTCATAGTTCATTAACTAATATTTTCAAATACAACCTCATTATAACGGGTTACCAATCAATGTAAAGTTGAATCAGTAACGGCTAATAATGTTGTACTACATATACAGTTAATAATGATTGAAACCAGGCGTATAAGTTGGAGTCAAACTACTCAAATCCCTTCCAAACCAGTCTGATTATTACTGAACCCATTTATTTGTATTATTGGTACCTGGATGTAAGCAATATCTTCTTGGCCTGGTCAACAGCGATATCACTGATATAATCTTCATGTTGCTTCAGATCCATGAATGATGTTCCTTTCCTCAGGTCCCAAATCTTCAGCGTTCCCCCATCGTCCCCTGTAGCGAATATATTCTCATCCACCAACAGCAGGGCATTGATGGCGACCCTCCAAACGAAAACAAGACTAAGTTAACCACAGCCGCACAAGTAAGTTGGATAAGAAGACTTTGTTACAAATGCAACCACACGTCACTTTAAGTGGTTCAGATGATGTAATTGAGGAATATTTGGGATATACAATAGATTACAGCACTGAAGTTACAGAAGGAGGAATGTGTGGTACTTGTGAGCTTTCGGGATGCGTGTCACCAGTTTTCCAGCCTCCACATCCATAATGTGAACTGCCTTGTCTTTGGAAACGCTGAATAATTCTGGAAACACAGAGTAGAGAATCCACACGATATCACTTGGGTTGCAACGGATCGATATTTCAGAATTGCTGTTGATGTTATACAGCACAAACTGATCTATTACTCTGTTATTCAACCAAACGTTTCCTTACTCTGTCCATCGCTGGAGAAAAGCACTTTCCTGCAGGATTTGAGGTGATGTCCTGATGACCACAGCTCTTTATTCTCTCCTTCAGTGCACGAGTATGAATATCTGCGAACCAATGATCACGAATTAAAGGAAGCGGATATTTTTCAGTTCTCAGTAAAAAAATATGGGAAAGTTAATAAAACATATTTTTTTAGTAAAGAAATAAAACAATTTTACAAGAAAATAAATTGTATTAAAATACAACTTAAATGACATTATGACATGATGTTGTATTAAATGATTTATTATTTGAACACAATTATTATATGAAGTGTTCCAAAATAACACCTATTTTCCCAAATCCTGTTTTTATTATGTGCATTATATAATATAAATCAAATTGCCGTTGATTTGTTTTGATTGAAGCCATAATAACACAACCAAATACAGCAAACTTACACAATAAAAACATATATTTGAACCCAACATCGTTTTGGAACCAAACTCTTCATATTAGATGTCTGTGACCCTCAACATAAAATCAAACATCAAACACACCAACATCGACCACGTGATGTTGATATGAGAAGGAAAATCTCTTACAAGTATATATCTCCATCGATATCTCCGGCTGCAAGGATGTCTTGGCTGGGATGGAAAGCGAGTGTGATGGCAATCGCCTCTAGTTTGATGTCTTCTGGTGTTTGTCGTATCTTTGGTGCTTTAGGTTCTTCTGCAGTCTCCTCCTGTACAACACGAAACCTCATTTGATGATAAACATCACACAGCAGACAGACATCAGTGTATTCACGTTCTTCAACAGAGCGCGGACAGTCAGGCTTATTCGTTTATTTAAACCAAACACTTACACGGAACAACTATAATCAAATAACGTGTTGTTAACAAGTACATTTGGTTATATAAATGTCATTTAATGGCTGTTTTATCTTACTTCACATGAATCCTCGTGCTCTGAGGGAGTCGCCATCTTTGTTGTAGGCTAATAATTCACTTCCGGGTCACAAGGTGACGCAGGCGGATGAGGTTTGTTTGTTTATTTAAAAACAGTGTTTTAAACGAATAATGATGCCATTTTGACGTTCACGACTTTTGTACAATAAAATAGTGGTTATATAAAATAAATAAATGAACATGCATTCACAGTTAATTTAAACGATCTACTTTCGTATACAAAACCGCTATTTTCTTACGATTTGAAAAATCTAAATAGCCTTAGCAATTATTTACTTTACATTAAGAAAACACGGAGTTTATTTATTTAACAAATCGGAAAAAAATCTAGTCCAAATGTGGATCGAGCTCATGTAATTTCCTTATTCAGCCACTAGATGTCAGTACAGCACACATTAGATGTGAGCTGATTCTCATCATGATCAAATAATGACTGCATGTGTCCTCGCGTTATTACATGTCACAAGCACGCGCTTTAGACTCATTTATAATAAATACAATTAGTAAATTCCTATTGTAGCCACTGTTCTCTCACAAATCTAAGACGTTAAGACATGTTGTTTTAAGCATGCTACCCATTTGGAATACATCATTTGGACGTATATGGATCATGGTATTCTTTGTAATAAAATGCAAAAAAAAATGATATTAATATTGTAAACAGCCAAAGTGAAATTAAAGTATAAATGAAAGTATCATTGTTTTACGGTCTGATCTTTGCATTCTGTACTTTAAAGGTTAAAGGTCATTCTCAATGGCAGTAAGGAAAACAAGACATCCGTTAAAAATTCTGCCCATTCAAAATAAATAAATAAATAAATATTAAAAGTAAGAGTAGGACTATATTTTGATATTTGTATTGAGCGGGTAGACCACATGTTTCAATGCACAGTTTAGTCTATGCATGTGATTGTCTTGTGTCCCATACGTTTACATTCCTACACCTTCAAGACAACATGTTGTTATGCGGCTTGCTAGAGAGAGATAAAATCACACATAGCCTAAAGCATCTCAGGCAAAGGAAAAAAGGTTTCCTCCATCCTTAATTTGTTTAGAAACATTTTCACAACACCTCAGAGTGAGTCCCTGAAGATTTCTCCCACCGAACACACCCCATAGTGCTGGAGAAGTGTGGGTCCCGCTAGGTGTCTCGCCTGTGGCACATTCTACCCTTTCGCTTTTGAATGTCAAGACTTTCCATGCAGAAAATTGATTCCCAATGATGCTATTGAGCAGGCAGGTCATTCAAGAGAGAAGAAAATTATATGATGCCCCCAAAACAATGAGATGAAAACAAAATGCTGAAGATAAAGGATTGTCATGGAATTAAGAAAATGGGGGAAATCGATCAAGGAGCATGAAGCCGATATAAGGCCACTCGAACAGCTATACACAGGAGACCTCCAGTTTTTGTGATGTGCGGTATTCATGTGTAATAACGATACAATTAACAAAACACTAAAGTGACAACATTTAATATGAATAGCAAATTAATTTAAAATAAATGAATATATTTTTTGTTTGTTCATTTTATTATTATATTAATAGAAAATTCTAACATGTTCCTCTTTTATTCAGTGTTTTTCAACACAATTATCTAAACGAAATGTGATCATATAAAAAGCAAAAGCATTTGAAGAAATAATACAATTCTTTGATGATTATTTTTGCTTAAATCGATTATTTTGAATCTGAAAATGAATTGTTTGCTCTAAACAAGAAAAAGCTTTATTATAATGGGGAAGGAAAATAATGTAATTTTAAACAATTGTATTGTATTGTATTATTTATATATATATATATTATTTTCCTACCTTTTTTGCTCTGGCACTATATTTCAATAATTCAGTTTTTTATTGTATATATGATTCTTGAATAGTTTAATAAATGTAAATATGAATTCATTACTTACTCACCCGCATTCTTCTGCAGAACACAAATAAAATATTTTGAAGAATGTTGGAAACCAAACAATATTGGACCCCATTGACCTGCATTGTATGGACACAAAACCATTGAGACATTTCTCAAAATATCTTCTTATGTGTGTGTGTATGTGTTTTTTAAGGATGATAATAATTGTATTGGAAAACAAAACAAACAAAACCAAATAAAGTTGATTTCCAATTCATCATTGTTTAAAAATTTCAAAGTGCTTTTGTTGAATTCTGAATTAAATGAATTTCTAATTGTCTATTAATTCTTGTCCATCTTCACCTGCACGATGTTGTCTACTCTATTCAAACCTCGGATGGGAAATATGAAAACACACATTTTGCGTTCTTCTCCATGCATACTGAAAATAAACACAAACATCGCAAAGACTACACTATACTCTATATGCTGTACAGTATGTGACACGCATCCCTCTCCATCTACTCCAAACACTCATCTGTGATCCCGGTGGCCTAGCGGGATCAGCACACTTCCTCTGGTCTGGGACTAACCTGGGCCATGTGTTCAGCAGTAATTCTTCCCCTGCAGTAGGAGTAAATACCCTCAGCAGAGCCCATATCAAATTCCAGGGAAACAAAGACAGCGAGCGCGGTGAGGGAGGACTGCGCTCTCGGAGCCATAATGAGCCATCTGTTCAGCCATGGCAGTGCAAAGCAAATGTCATCAAACTGTGTTCTTTCTCTCCTGCGTGGCAGGTAAACCCACTGCCGTTTGATTCTGCCGTGCATCGCTAATGTTTGAATCCAAGCGTCACAGTTTATACACCAGTCTCAGAATAAATTGGCGTATTGAACACACGTTTTCTTCAAACGCTGCAGCGTTGCTAGTACATTTAAATGCATCTGATCTGAACGTACAGAGAGACTTCAAATATTTACTTCAAATAAATATTTAATCCCAGCAAGCATTTTTGGATGATACAAATATAGCAAGACGCAGTTTTGAAATGTGTAGAGATATGATACAGAGAACTTGATAAGTGGGACTTTTTGTTTACATCATTCAGATATGAAATGCGTGTGAGAATGTGTTAGTCTTGCTTCAAATGTATCTTTCCATCTGATGAAAATCATTCAGCTTCAGTAACCCAGTCTTATGAAAGGCACCATGCAAAGTTGTGAACACATATGTACACAATAACGGAGAAAAGGAGAACATCCAGTTTTATAAAAAGTAATCCGTTTACAATAAACACAACAAACAAAAATGAGAAAGATTCAGCTGATGCGGACGAAAGGCACAGTCGTTTCAGTGGTAATGGACACGGGAACATATTTATACTCAATCTTGGGCACTGCAGCGTGTTGGCCCGCTCGGTGCAGACACAGATTTAAAGCAGGATATAATGACAGTGTTTTTGGGGAAACCATATGTTCTCCTCCATGGGCATTGGGAGAAGGCGTAATTACGAAGATGAGAGGAATGGTGTGTGAAGGGGCTATTCCTCAGAGGGTGGGGTCTGAGCGCTTTCCAGGGGAGTTTCCTGGGCAACACTGTCGATCTTCTCTGCGGGATCAGAGCTGTCCGTTTCCACGGCGGCACTTTCTTCCTCTGCCTGGTTTTTATCTGCTTCTGTATTATTAGTCTGGTCAAAGCCTGCGCCCTCGGCCTGCGGGCCTTCGCCGTCGTAGATGATGTCCTCGGGGTTGGGAGCGGGAGGACAGAATTCTTCGTCAGGCAGGATCTGATGAAACACAGACTCGGCCTGCGAATAAACACACAAAACACAAATGTAGAAACCATCATGTTGAAACCACTATGTTGAAGCATAAAAGTGGAGACTATGTAAGTTGTATTGATAGGTTTGGGTGCAACATACTTTAATCTGATCATTTATTTGCTTGTTTGAGATGAACTCAAAGCTTTTAATTGAATGTGACATCAAATTTGTCTTTTAGCCAATCACCACCGACCTAATGCAATGCACCATGTTAGGTACTTTAATATATGGGAAAGTTGCAGTGAGTAAAAGGGGTGTAATAATATACTGTATATAGATATATGGCATGATATAATGTGATGTAAAAATACAGTCCTATTGCTTGAGATACCAAGACATGACAATTTCAACATGTTTTTTGTGCTTTAACTGCTTTAAGATGTTCTCTCTTGGGGTTAAGCTTTCTTTCCTTTTTTATTTCACAAAGTGAAATAAAAAAATAAAAGTCCTATTTCTTCATGAAATAGATTATCAGTGTGGTTTATTCTCTTTTTAAAATTCACGTTTACTCAGAATCTTCAATCATAATCTGAAATGACACTTCCTCCCTCTAGTGGTTTTCCATCTCTGATAACATAATTTAGACAACTTGGGCGGAGCTTTCGTTAACTCCTCCCCTACACCTGTCATTCCATTTGAAAAGATTTTTTATACATCCAATCAATTCGCCATGAATAATACAAGTCACGCCCCCCCCTCATTCGATATTCCGTTTCACTCAGAAATGCATCAGAATAAGGTATAAACAACACAACTTTTAGTTCAGAGGGACTCTTAATAACATTTATTTTTTTAAATATAGTTTGTGATATTATAAAGTCACCCTTACACATACATATACAAAGTTCAATTAAACCCTAAATTATTTCACTTCTATAGACCATTTTGCAAGACATAAACAACGGTGGTACAGAAGCAGTTCCGGTTACAGTTTTTATATAATTTTTTTTAATTAAATAGTCATTTTGATTCGGTTCAAAATTTTCTGTTGGTTGTATTTTGTTTACACAAATATAATTTGTGTAGTGCTACAAAAAAGGAAATTAAATATGCAAAATAGTGTATAAAAAGATGTATAAACAAAAATAAAGTTGAAGAATGTCTATTGAAATAAATGTGTTGATTACATTTTTTATTTGAGTTTGATTCTTTCTTTAAAATATTGTTCATACTACTACTACACCACTAATATAATACTTTTATACTCTGAATTGTGTATTGTACTTATTGTATATTGAATTGTGAGCATATATAAATATGTGACCCAGTCAGTGTAAACCCACCTAAAGACATTTTTGGGTGATTTACTGTTTTCTAAATTCTGTGAACCTTGTTATCTTAAATATTAATGAGCGAGAAAGATTAAAATCAAAGTGAAAGTAATTCTTGAAATCCATTAAAAAGACATTAACAGACGTTCACAGAGACTAACACACAAGTTTGTGTCAGTTCATGTTTTGAGATCGGTCACTAACATCATACTTTTACCAATCAAATTCTCCAAGACTCGTCACAATACATCACTCAAGAGTTCTCTGATCCATAACACACAGCTGATGTTTGCCTCCCTCTGCTGGACTCACCAGTTTGATGGAGTAGTCACTGCCCAAACTGCTGTCAGGACCGGTGCACACGTGAACATTGCTCGGCAGACTGTAGCTGCTGTCGTCCAGGTCAGACGTGTCCCTCATGTTGAAGTACATGACCCACAGCACCGAGGGCTTGATGCTCTCCTCCGTATCTACAAACACAACACTCAATTTCAATCGGTCTGTCATTTGGTCTTTACGCAAAACCTTTTGCATCTCTGATGTTTAAGAACTGACTCTATATTACAGAAGCATTTTGGGACGGATTACACGTGTCTAAATGGGCCTTGGAAGAAAAAGTTAAGAAGCCCTTAGATAAAAGAAATTCAGCACCATGGACAGCGCAACATCTGACCAAACTTTAAAGAGACAGTTCACACAAACATCTGTCATCATGTTTTCATCATCATGTCATTCAAAACCTGTGTAAGAGTTCCTTTCTTTTCAAAGATATTTTGGCCGAACCATCCTTTTTAATTCAACCTGGAATATTTCTTTAAAGCCGATTTATCACAAGATCAGTCACTGCTAATATTTTGTGGGTCATCTCTTTTTCTTCCATCTCTTTCATGACATCTTAAGCTAGACGGGCTCAATGGTACGCCGTAAGAAAGGAGACTCAAGTGTGTGTGTGGCGCTTGTTCATTTAAAGCATAAAGCTGTCAGTCTGTATCATTACCCTTTAAATACACGAGCCTCTGCCGCCAAAAGGTGGGAAAAGAAAGGCTGGAAAAAGCCAGGGAGAAGGTGTCGGTCTGAAATGTCAGTACGGTCATTACCCAAATGTCACACAATTATGACGCGTGTTCCTTTTCCTGCCCGGAGTGGCCGACGATTTGCTTAATTTGGAGAAGGGGAGAGGTGTGGAGGCATCAATGTTTAACGCCGCTTCAAACACGCCACCCATCTCTCCGCCCACCCTTCCCTCTGAATGATGCCAGGTCATCCTTACACAAAGTGTTGAGCTTTCTAACTGACAACAGACTGAAGACTGAAAAATAGGAGCAGGGAGGAATGTACAGACACCGAGGAACATGATCCGAGAGGAAACATTGACAATTTAAAATGGGTTTTAGTATTGTTTTGGTGCATCTCTAATAAACATGAAACGTTACGTGATTTTGTGTACACCCAGACATTATTTGATTATCTAACACAATACAACAAAGCGAACACAATAACTAACATGACATTAAAACGATGCTTTATCCAAAAAATCTAATTCTGTCATCATTTATTCACCTTCCAGCTGTCCCAAATCAGTATACATTTCTTTGCTCTGATAAATACAAAGAAAGATATTTGGAAGAATGCTTATAACCAGACAGATTTTGCCCCCCATTGACTCCCATATAGGAAAAAATACTTTATTTTGTTCTGTTGAACACAAAAGAAGAAATTTGAAGAATGTACGACAGCAAACATTATTTTTCCTTCTATGGTTGTAGATGGGGGGCAAAATCTGTCTGGTTATAAGCATTCTTCCAAATATCTTTCTTTGTATTTATCAGTGCAAAGAAATGTATACAGATTTGGAAATAACTCAACGGTGAGTAAATGATGACCGCAGCTCCGGTGCATATTTAGCTTTCTTTTATATATTTTATATAATCCAAATGCATGCATACTACATACGATACTACATTTCTCCACCGATACCGTCAGACGATTACGGTTGTGTGACATCTGCCAATATCCATAGTTTGGTGGTTATATTAACTCACATTAACATTTGAGTTTGAGTTTCTGTGAAATCTGTGAAAGTATGCAGGAGTTGGGCTGCCAGCCAGAGAGCTGTGTCTGTTTTTGGTCATACAAACACATGCACACATGCTCCCAGATGTGACAAATGTCAGATTAGCATACAGCAGCAGCATTCGTGACGGGGGATAACACACGCCTGCAGCGGCAAAACACCCCAAACCACACTGGCATGCTGCCTCAACAGACACACACAAACACACACGAGGTAAACTGACAACTCAAATACATTTATGACGAGTTTTCATGGCCGTGATACACTCGCCGTCATAACGCTATGTGTTGCCAGGGTATTGCTAAGCGGTTGCTAAGGTGAACTGAATGATGCGGTCAACTCAAATCAAACAAGCTCGAGAATCTATGACATCATACTCTCCGAGATGATTTGTCCATAAAATAAAGAAACAAAAGACGATGTACAATAGAAGAGTTCAAATTTTCCAACCCTGGCAACAGAATTCCCCGGAATTTGGGAATTCCATCAGCACCATCTGCTGCTGATTCATCCTAATGACTCCATCGAGATGTAAACAGGCTCATAGAAGATTCACACACACACACATGTTTGACCATGGGGATGAATGAAGATCTGCCCTGGTGACTTTGTCTCTCTGACCTGTTCTGGCCCACTGCTCTCCATATCTAGCGATTCATCCTCAAGTCCTCTGCCAGTATTTGTTCTGACATTTTAATTAAAATACTACTAGCTCATTCCTGTGATAAAAAGGCTGCGTGTCGCCCAGCGGGGTCTCGCGTCTAACACCCGGCTGCCGTGCACCTGAGCACATGCGGTTACACACAGAAACAGGCACGTGTGAATGTGAACATGCTTAAATTTCATTTCTGTTGCTCCACAGCAGAACTACTCTACAAGAATCAATAGAACATATTTAAAACGTTACCTAAAGATGAAAATTATCAAATCGCATCTTTCCAAATTCCCATCGGGCTCCAGCGACCTAAAGGTAAGGTGAGGTCATACGTGACAGGACGTGCTCAGATTTGCTCTAAGGAGCCGAGCGGACCTTGACAGAGCGTAATGGGAATCAATGGGAGCTGTGCCTGGCCCCTGCCTGCCACACCACCATCAATATCAATCACAGTTATCGGCAATAACGTCCTTCTCTGAATGTCACGCCGGAGCCAGATCTTTCTTCTTTAAAGAGGAGAAGAGATGATCTCTCTCTGACACGGCCGGCAAGGTTAGTTAAGTACTGTTAGCAGGATGTATAGCAGATCTGCACGTGCAACTGGAGGTCAACGCTCAGGAGGAACTGAAGAACAGAATTGAGTTTGGATGATGGGAGGGGGTTATTGGACGGGATGGAGCTGGGGTTGGTGTTACCTTCTGACGGTTCCTCTCCGGGAACGCTGGGAACGTGGAACAGTCGAGACACAACGGGAGAGAGATCTTCCTGGGCTGAATTTAAAGACGAGCAGTTCAGGTGGACCAAATCTGTAAAAAAAAATGCACAAAAGGAGATTAGGACAAATAACGGGGGCAATTGTGTTCCCATGATATCAACATACAGCTGTGGAAAAAAAAAATGTCTTCAATCAGTATCTCTTGATGTAACAAAATCAAACCTCACGAGTGATGTAAAGTTGTAAAATGTGAAAGACTGACAGCATGACAAGACAAATGAAACTATGACAAAAATCAATGTTATCACATACAAATTAATGTTTAACTTTTCCTAAATACATGTAACAATATATGAATATGAACTGGTTTTCTTTGCTGTATTTGAAGTCTGAAGAAACACAAAGCATCTTTTCTGTTAGTGTGACCCGTTTTCATTTTCTGCAAATAAATGCAATAAGAAACTATCTTTTGATTTGAAATTTGGGAGAATTATTGTCAGTATTTCACAAAATGAAACAAAAACGATAATTTGACCTCAACACAAACCTCCACTTTTTTGTTTTTAAATGGTCTCTTAGGTCCGATTCACATTTCACGTCTTTTCCGTGCACATATTCGTTATTTTTAATGTAGACGCGTGGCATGCGCGCAAATAGGGGCCGCTCAAGCGGTGTGCACATTTTCTAGGCGCGTCGGTGCCGCATCCAGATGGAAAGGGCTTCACTTGTCAGAGTGCCGCGCACGCACCGCGGGTCATTTCAAGAGAGAAAGAGGCGCGTCTGCCGTTTTCCGCAAGGTTTTAGATGCAAAATGTGAATAAGGCTTTAATGATCTTTCTTCCCCCAAATATATTTACAGACATTTTGGGCCGTGCTACATCTTATACAAAAACAACCCACAGTTCTGCTAATCTCCCCCCACCCCATCATCCCCAGCACACAACACAGACAATAACACTGCAATTGTAGTTAGTAATTATGCAATAAATGTAAGAGGGAAAAAAAACAAAAAATGTTAATAAAAATAAAATGAATTCTCTTCTGCATGGTTAAGTGACAGGTCAATAATGTCAATACAATTCAACAAAGGTGCTTAAGAACCTTTAAAAAAGTTTTTAAAGACCCCTTTAATGAAAATGTTTTTCTTACAGCTTTAAACACAAACAAATGTCTTTGATCCATCTATCATATGAAGGAGGGATGCATGTTTCCACTTAAAGGGAATAAGCCTCCTAGCCAATAATGTGGTAAAAGCAACAACCTCCCTTGTCGCCCGAAGGCAGATTTGGTTCAAGAAACATTCTGAACACAGCTGTAAAAGGGTTTGGAGTGGCTGATATGTTCAAGTTTTCTTCAAAAATATTGGTGTGCTGGCGATTGTTGGCACCTATTGCAAGTCTTACTTCTGTCAGGATATATTTGACCTAATCTAGCGTTGGTGTAATACGTTCTGTGAAGAATTTTGCATTGCATCAAACCTTGTTGTGCACAGATAAAGGAAATTTATAATGTCTCTTAATTTTCTAAACCAGAACTTGGGCCATCCGTACAGCTTTTGTAGCTTTAAGTACAAAATGAATCTGAAATGAATAACTAAACCAACATTGTAAAAGAAACATTATTTTACAGGATTTTACTATTATTATTTTGTACAGATTTCAACATAAATGTATTACAGTCAGGAACATAAAATTACAGAAACAAGAAAAACAGATAAAACTATGTATTATATATATATCCTTATATCCTGTAGTTTTACAGGAAACATTTCAGTTTTTGTACAGATTTTATTGTACAGTGAAGCTCACTACTTTATGCTGTCAAACTAGGGTAAAATCCAGAATCTAGGAAGAACAGAGTAAGAGCTCTCTGTGAAAGTAGCCACCAGAGAGACCCAGATGGGAAAATAAGAAACGCACCTAAATTTAAAACATCAAATCTCAATCCTCACAGAGGTCTTGCAAGTTCTGTGGAAATGTCGCGGTCGATCCCAGGAGTTCGCACATCACTTCCAGGCTCATTATTACTTGTGTGTTTCTTTCTGAAGTCCATGTACGATACGGTGCGTGAGGGTTTTCTTCTCTTTGATCCTGCGGTACAGGAGCTGAGATCTGTGTCACGCAGTGGAGAGCCGCACAGATGCTGGAGTCTCTGCTGGGACGTCAGGTGTGGCTTCGCTAAAGGCTCTAAAGACTCGCGGGACGCTCCGAAACATTCCTGCCTCAGACACTAAAGGGGACGACGTAACAAAATCCTGATGGCTGGAAGTGAACACTGAGCAGTATTGGTGGATTCATAATGTACCTTTTATATTCTTCATATTCTTGAGGGAAAAAAGTTCTTTGTAATAATTTGTAATAATTTGTAATACACTAATTTATAACTTCACCCGACCATAACTTTTTTAATAAACAGGATTCGTACCACATTTCGTCTGCAAAGAAAAACAAACTTCAGCACTTTGGTTTGGACCCCAGCACTGATACGAACACAATGTTTTTCGTTGTAAATGATAAATAAAGGCCATCACACGTCTGTCACGGTCGTGATCATCATCATCATCTCATCACAAGGAAATGCTCTCAGCTAGAAGAACATTATTTAAGAGGAACGTCACGATCCATCTCTCTGTGGGATTGTGGGTAAAGAGCAGATCAAACGGGAGCTCTGGTCCGGCTCTCATCATTCCTCCAGTGAGAGGAAGTGAAGTTGTGCTGATGAAGCTCTTCATTCCCGTGAGGACCGAGTCTGTGCCGGAGCGCTTCACCTGATCTGCTCCTTCATCGTGATTGATCGCAAAATAGGGGCGGTGTAACAAACACAATAACTTTCATAAATAACAATAGAGTTAATGATGGAGTCATCGCAAAACTGACGGAGGAGAGAGCTGGAGTCACATCTATAGTGCTTTGAAGGACAGTTTTGCCATTTGGTTACTTGAAATATCAATACACGTTTAAAAATATGGAATAATTGTGGAAGTTTCATTCAGGTTAACCTGATAAACTGAAATCAAATAAAAGCTAGTAGGAAAAATAAATAAGAAGTTCTTCTTCTACAGAGTAAACTCATTTGTTTTTATTGAAAAAAAGAAATCTTTGTTACATGCTAATTTGATATGCTGTCCTGGTCCTGTAGGAATGCATATTCCTGTCCAACAATTAAAGAACCAGTGTTTGAAATATAGCAGCATCTAGTGGTGAGGTTGCGAATTGCAACCAACGGCTCACTTCACTGCTCTGCCTCCCTTTCGAAGCACCCCTTAAGGAGATGACTTATTTACGAAACACGCTCTTCTCCTCCGGGAAGTGCATTATGAGACTGTGTGGAGCTCCGCCCGAGAGAATCCTCAGTCTTTATCAATTGACGACTGTTTCTATTTGCTGAAAGGCGGGAATTCCTGCATTTTCTTCCCATTCATAATAATGGCAGTGGCGCATCTTGTTAATATATATTATCTTTAATTCAACGTTTTGTGAAACGAAGTATTTGAGCCTTGTGTGATCTAAAAGTGTGTGTTGTGAGTGTTTTTAGTGACGGTGTTGTGTGTCACTCACATGTGCCGGGCATGCAGGTCATGGATGAAGAACACAGCTCCACCATTCTCACAGCTGGTGAAGTGGAATCCAGAGGAGGAACCGTCACCAATGAGATCTGCCATTAAAACACAAAACACTACGAATTACAAAACCACAAAACAAATGCATAAATGACAACACGCATCTAATATTTTGAAGCGTTGGCTTCTGAGTGTGTTTCTTTATAAATTGTAAATATTGAAGGAATGCGCTAAAGGACTGTTTCTCCAGAACCTCATCTGTCTATAGTTCTCATGTGAGATGGTGTTTCATGTTTCTGGGATGAAAAACATCTGTAAAAAAAAACGAATGCTACGATCAGGTAGAATTATAATTATGGATGGATGTGTCTTTTATCAATAGTTGCGCTATTGTGTGAAAAAATGTAATAAAAGTTACTCGATGTAAAAAATATGTTTTCCTCGTTTTGCTTTAATTTTAAGTTTAACATGCTGAATAATTTTTTTTTATTTTCACCGATCACGAAAAAACTAAAAATTATTTTCACACATTTCGACTTTATAACTCGTACACAGAAATGACAAGGTACTGACATAACACTGACGTCAAAACAACAGTTTAACAATATAGTTACTAAAATTTGTCGTCCAAAACGTCAAAAGAGTATATTTGATCATCCTTGTTTTTTATGACTGATACTGTCCTCACGAGGTTTCAGACATCTGAAAATACGTACAGTTTTGGCTTATTTGCAATATACTGATATATCGTAGTTATTGATAAAAGTAAAAAATCCATTTGACTTAAATATATACTTAAACATTGATACTCCATGAAACTTAATATTACCACAATAGTTAGCAGCACAGAATTGTACAAGAACTTTAAAAAGGTCATGCAAAACAACAATTTGTTACACTGTGTTATTTGTAACATTAAAGTTGCTCTTCAATTTAAAGGTACAGTAAATGATCTCTGAGGAACACACTTGAAAATGGAAATCAACACCAAATGAACAAGTTTGTGAATATTTGTTAAGGTCTGTTCTGTGTGATATGAAAGAAAAATATATTGTTGGTTGTGTAAATAAGAGAAAAAACACAATGGACTGGATCGATGCACACAACAGAATAACACTCTGAATCAGAAAAGGGGGCGTGTGTGCTCTTGATGGTGAGTGGCCAGTAGTTTGTTATTTTGAGGGCGGAGCAATAAAGCCATACGTGTATTTGTATCAACATTATCAACAATATCAACAGTGTTTCTCAAAATATCACTTACTGCACCTTTAATTCATGAATGGTAGTAAAAACGACTTTTTCGAACCCTTTGAATGGCAATAATCTACATCTTCACACTACATGAACCCAAATAATGTTTTCCATACAATCCACTACGATGCTCTGAATCAAGTGGACAGAGAAACAAGATCACCGTGTCATCACGAAGTGTGTGTGGGGAAGAGTAAGCGATCCATGCGTTCCTGCGGCGACTGTCATTCCAAAGGACGAACGGCTAATTAAAACCAGGCTGAATATTTCATTACGTTTTGTCACACACAGTCATGTAATATTCCATTTCCACACTGTGTCAAGATGCTGATATTAATTTCTGTTCGCCGACGCTAATGAGCATAAATTACACACCTTCCCTTCCTGATCTGCTTTGAATATTCAAGCCTGAATTCCTGATGGAGACCAAATTGGACTAAGATTCAGAAGCCAAACTGACCTCTCCGCTTCCTGTTCCTGTGTTGGACGGCACTCAAATCAGCCTAAAAGGGACGTTCGCATGTCACCTTGCATTTTCCCGGGAGAACGAATAATTTATCCGATTCCAAACAGAATTACCTTCCTTTCATTGAACTGGTTATTTTTTCCTCTCGTAATTCACTTTATAACTTTACGCTCAAGAGCGGGACGTCAGAACGATTGTAACGATCCCGCAAACCGCCTCCGATGTTTGTTGTTTCTCTGCCTGCTGAATCTTGGACGATTCCCAAGAATCCATCCAAATGTGATATGTGGCATAAAAAAGATGTAATGCAATACATGCTGAAAAGCAAAAAGTGCAAGGCTGGCAAGAAAAAGCCACACACTGGGAGAGAGAGAGAGAGGTGAAGCAGAGATGGGTAAATGCCCTTTAAATGCGCAAAGAAAGAACGAAGAAAGAAAGACAGGAAGAGAGAGAGGGAAAGTCTATACCTGCTGATCTGATTCTGAGGTCAGCACCGATCTGTCTGTGATGAGAACTGCTCGAGATATCTGCCTGTGAAATGGAGAAACACAATTAGCACATTAAACACAAGTCCAGAGAAAAAGAGGAATCATCAGATCATATGACTGACAGAATGAGGCGGATACACTGAGGGACACTGAGACAGATATATATAATGCTTATATATCTATATATATATAGATATATATAGCTAAAGCATGTTTTGTTCTATAACTTTAGTTAAGGTAATGTAAAGTTATATATATTTAAATGTTTTGTTGTTCATTCTCTTACTCCAGCTTTAATCCTCCTAGTAGTAAACCAACGGTACTGTTTAGCGTTTTGACAAAATGTTTATATGCTCTCCTACTTTGTTTTGGATAAAAGCGTCAGTCAAATGAATAAATGTAAATGTAAACGTAAGCAGTAGAATCATATGGAGTTTTAAATTAGCTTTTAATATTTTATCAATGAAATATTTGTATAATGTCATTTTTAAAACACTCATTAAAAGATTAAATAGCTTCTTCACTGTATGGCAAGTGTAAACAAACTCTTTCCGTTTCATAAACTAGCAAGCCCTTACTAAACATCCCTACTGAAGTTACACACAAACATGTATCACATTTAGGCAATTTGAGTATTATGGATGAGACATTTTCAGAATGTATTTTATTTACTACATACTGAATCGAGTGTTTATGCTTGACTAAATTCCTGATGATGAGTCCAGACATTAGAAAAATATCAGTCTACGCACAAGTTTTCTATTTTAAAAGAGATAAAAATGTTTACGTTATGGATGTGACAAAAAAGGTCATGTTTTTGAGAAAGAACATACTTTGTAGGATTTCTGGGAATTAAAATACACAAACCAGAAGCAATTATACCCCCAAAAATGGAAAGGAGATTGCCCTTCAAAGATAAAGAAATTATTTTTATGTGCCGATTTATGGGGAATATGGACCGTTATGGATGTGACAGTTCTCTTGGTTGATTATGGAAAACTATGCTTTAAAAACACAAAAAAGCTTTTAAATCTTTGAGAGACTGGGCACTTGAGTTACTTACTAGAATTACTTCATAAATGAATCACTTACTCACTTTTATTTTTTGTTTATTTGACAGGGACATTGTACATTAATAAAAACATTTCTGTAAATATACCAGAAATGTATACAGAGTTGTTCCAAAGATCAGATTTCGCCCCATTGACTCCCATAGTATTATAAAATACAACGGTAGTCAAAAGTGCCCCAGAACTCTTTGCTGTCCCGCATTCTTCAAAATATCTTCTTTTGTTTTCAACAGAACAAAAAAATGATAAAGTATGTTTACCTACTATAGTAGTCAAAAGGTGTTGAGATCTGTTTGGTTATAAGCATTCTTCCAAATATCTTTCTCTGTGTTCATCAGAAATGTATTAAGATTTGGAAACGAGTAAATGATGACAGAATTTTTGGGTGAACTCACCATTTAAGACACCAAATGCTGACATCTTACCAATAAAATTTATGTAATTTCATCGACGTTTGGATGGAATTGCATATTTGCATGTATACATTTGTCTGACACTTATCCAAAGCGACTTCTAGTGCATTCAAGTTTAACAAAGTTAAATATACTAAATTATTAGGAGTACATTATATCTAATTATATTTCATTCACAACCAGTATGAAACTAGCACAGTTACGAGGGAAATTAGTTCTCTTGAATAACAGTTGAATAGGGTTTATTACACAAAAATATTAAAATATAACAGGAAAGTTTATGTAAAATATGAAGACACACAGCCTTTCACTTGCTCATGAGAATTACAAACATGATCCTTCATTGCAGCTTTATAAATTCTTTTCTGTTAAATGTGAGTTTGTGATTCTCATTGGATAAGAGGATCAATGTCTTTATTTTATGGTAGAAATGACATTTTCTCATTAATAAGAGAAAGTAAATTGACTTTTGTTGTGTGTGATGTGCTTACCCGTGTGCCGTGCTGCGTCTCTGTTCATCTCTGATGTACGAATCTTCCAGCACAAAATGACTGCAGCTGATCCTCTGACCGCGTGTATCAATCACGGCCTTAACTCTGTGACACGAGAGTAAAGAAGATTAATCCAAAATCAGCTTCTTTACAAAAAGCTGCTTTCACCAGACAAGACTTGTAAAATACGGTCAGACTGTAATTTGAAGCTATTAAAACCTTGAGTCTTTACAGTCTCCAATATATGAGTGTGGTTTAACTTGGCACATTTATTTACTTTTATATACATTTGGGTGTCTTTAGGGTCACCACTTGACATCAGAAGCAAAATCTGGGTCCTTGAGCAAACCATGAGAGCTACTGGCACAACACCGCCACAGCATAAATTTGACCTTTCCTCCTTTAATCTCAGTAACCGAGACAGAAAAAGAGAGGGTGAGAGAGAAAAGGAGGAGAATCTGTTGGCTTGTTATGTCAAGAGTTATAAATGTGCTTTATAGGGCTCATTATCCAAACTAATGGGGTAGGGGTGACATCCTTGAAATGGACTTTCACAACACAATAAAGGGGCAAGAAAGCGTCTCCCTCCCCTGACGAAAAGTCAAGCCTCGGAAAGAATCCTCCCCCCCGCACGCAGGTTGACTGCGGGACAGATCTGTTTATGTAAATGAAGATTTATTTACTCGGAGGAACTTGTGGAGGAAGCGGAGGGTTTCCAATCAATCGTCAACCAATGGGGTGAAAGGAAGCAATATGGGATACACTTCACAACACTAACACACCTGAGGGCGACACAGCGGGTAACTCAAACTTACAACTGCTTGTGGATCTTACAAACAAACTACAGTATATCCGTTTACACTTATGACCACAGTGTTAAATGATAAGGACCCGTGTTCACTGTGTTCACTGACCACACTGTAAAAAATATGATAAAAAAATGGGAACATTTCAGGTACCAGAAATATAAGGTAAAAGAGCGCAAAATTATGGTTTAACATAAAATTTCAGGTTTTTCTTGTAAATCTGCAGTCTGTATTTTCTGTAATTTGACATTTTTGTATAGTCCCAAAAAAACCTTAGAGTTTGTTTGTTTTCTAACGCCATGCCATCTTCCATTGTTGGTCTACATCATATTAGATGATGTAGATATTTTTTTCCAAAATGTAAGGTTAAAAAATACCTTTAAAAATATGAAAGTTTTCCAGCGACTGGAACGCCAGAAATGTACCGTTATTCTTTTTCATGTAAAATGGCGTTTTTCATGCTTTTCTTGTAAATTTGCTGTCTTTTTTTGTAATTTGACAATATTTACATTCTACTATACATTGTAAGAAGCAATAGGTTAAACCTGTAAATAACACATCTGCTTACTTATATAAACGTGTTTTGTCTATACTGTTTCAGTTTTTGTAAATAGTGCAATATTGTTTTTATTTAATTCTCTATCCTAATGTATATTTCCACTGTGTTTGCACCATGTGTACACTTTCTTCTGCACTAAGCTCCTGTCGACGAAAGTCAAATTGTAAATGTGTAAACATACTTGGTATTAAAACTCCTTCTGATTCTGATTTAAAGGGCCGCTACCCAGAAAAAAACCCTCAAAATATTTTTCTAACAGAAATTTAGTCGCCAACTTGTTTGTAGAAACACCCTGTAATTATACAAATCCAGCAACTCTGGATCTCCTTTAAACCACAACACTGACACAAATATGCTGTTTGTGATCCCCTATCAATGTGATGTCACATTGATTTACGCCAGCCCGTGACCGCTCACAGACTCCGCCTTATTTTTCTGGCAAGAGACACACACAAAAACGGGCATTTCCATTGCAGCCACAACTGGCCTTGTTCAACGTGTTGTAATGAAAGATATGTTGTGTATTTCTAGCTGAAATTTTACAGACATACTGGGAATACCACTGATTATTTTTACATCACAGAAAACACCTGGATTAGCGGCCCTTTAAAAAATGAGTGAAAATCTGTAAAAAAAAATGTAGAATTCGGTAAAAACACGCTGTATAGAGGCAGAGAGGGAGAGTTTGGAACCATCGTGTGTTTAAGGACACACTTAACAGGGGTGATGAATTATTTATATTATCATGACAATGTGTAGAATTTACACAATATCGATAACGATGTTTTTTAATATCACTCTTATATATTCTGACACCCCTAACTCCAATAGATGCCTTCACTTGCAACCCCCTGTTTGTTTTCTGTGATGTCCTGTAGCTTTCTTTAAAGTGCAGAAGACTTGTCAGTGTGTATAAAGCATTGAAATAGTGCTAATGATTCCGTTTCACTTGCAACCAAGGCCAGCGTCAGCTGTGTAGATCATCATAACCGTTCATAAATCGCCTTCATAAAGCACGTCAGCGTCCTCTGAACCAATCAGCATGTAACCTTGCACTCAACGATGCATGTGCTCAAATTTGAATTGTGGTTTTGTGTAGGCTAAACAGATCAAATGCAGAATGACACCGTGATGAATATTACAAGCGGCAATCTAATTTGTCTTTATAAATACCACATAAAAAAAATGTGTCAGTTAATGAAGGAATCGTGTTCACAAGGCTGGACTAGGCTGCATAATATTGAAGAAAATGCGATATGCAATAACATGCCAAACAATGCATTATTGGATGTGCAATATCACCGGACAAACCGGACCAGGGTGCGAGGCAGCTGCTCGAGTAACCCAGAGTGACAGTAGAAATCATCACAGACCGGCCGAGCAATTGTTTGGTTGACGCGCTGACCGCTAACAGTGGACGGACAAATTAATTTGGACGTGTGATTGAGCTGCCCGTCACCGCGGTAACTAACCGGACAGTGCCGGACCCTCCTCGGCAAGGAGTGGCAGGTGGGATTTGAGGGTCTGCTGCATTATTAATCTGCCTCTACCCTTTTCAGCTTTATGTCTGTAATAAGAGCAGACATAGGGCGGTAATTTATGACGCCAGGGAAATTAAAATCATTGTTCAGCCTGCCAGACACCTTGCCAGCTTTTTTCCTTCACCTTCATGAAACTTTTTTTGAATCGATGATGTATGGCACTAACCTCCAGAGCAGGGCTTACTTCACGCGGGCGCCTCCGGTGGAGGGCATGGGTGCTACACGCTAAACTCGCTTTTTACAAACACAGTGGCTTGGAGCTCTGCCAGCTCTCGCCCCATACCCTCACCACAGCTCCGGACTGCCGGGTTTGGCTTTAATCCAGAATGGATGAGAGAAGTTGCCTTGAAACTTCTAAGCACTCGGGTTATATGGGGGTTCTTATACTTGCTTGCGATCAGAAGGTGAAGAACTTAAATTATCAATTAAGGTCGTCTTGGTTGTTTGTCGTATGCTACGTTAAGTTTTGACGAACGCTTCCTGCCGGGTCGCTCGGGCAGAACTGACAGCGAGGATCCAGGGACAGACGTCACGTATTAAAACTGACCTCAGTGGAATGTCCTGCTTAAACAGCGCAGAAAAAAAGGGGGCTCATGAATATGAATGATATGATTTTGATGCTAAAAAAAGTGAATAACACCATCCCAGCTTCCGTGGGTATTTTCTTTGGCGGGAAAAATTATATACATTATACCAATTACATTTAGCAGACGCTTTTATCCAAAGCGACTTACAAGTTGGGTTAACAATGTAAGCAATTGGGTCAAAAATCTGTTTAAAAAACGAAGCTGGGTTGCCAGAATTATACCTTAAAGAAAATAATAATAATAATAATAAAAATTCATGTGAAATGTAATTTTTTTCATGCTTTTCTTGGAAATTTGCACTGTTATTCTGTAATTTGAAAATATTTAAAAAAGACTTGAAAAATCTGTAAAAACAGTAAAATCACAGTTTTTTACATTAAACAATCTGTAAAAAATAACAGTAAAATTACTGTTTTTACAGTGCATGTGTACGTACTTTTATAACTTGCAAACTTTTATATCATGTACTGTTTGCACAATTTACTTAAATTTATTTAAATTTAGCACACATTTTGTCTATTTGGCAAAAAGATAAACATCAAACAAATCACTGACATGTTAACTCATGTTATCTAAAAACTCATATCTTTGAAATGAATTCGTACGTGTGATTGCGATGCCCCACTATCTTATGATTATTATTTTGCTCACGAAAGCTGTAACTAGTCTCAGAGTTTTTACACTAGCTTGCTACAACACTACACTAGGAATCTAAAGCATGCGCAAGTCCCCATCCATGGGTAACATCCAGAGGAATTCAAGTCCCCCGGGGTCACTCACCGGCAAGATGAAAGAAACTCAATATATCGCTGAAGAGAAGGCCAACGAACGAGTGAGGAATAAAGCGAGAGGGGAAAAAAGGCCGATCTAACCTAGTTTATGACAACAATCCACCTTTGAAACTCATTAAAGGCCTTTCTGGTGGGGCCTGACGCACATTATCAGCACAGATTAATCAAGGGAGACGGGAGATGAACTCTCATTTTTTAAGAGGCAGCAACAGAGGGCTTTTTTGTCTTCAGATGAAAATCAATTAGTGGAGGTAAGGCCACGAGGAAAAAGCGGCATCACTCATCGCCGGCCCAAGTGGCAGAGTCTGTGATTTGTCTTCTGAGCTCGGCTGCTTAAGGGGGGGCCGGTACGGCTGTCTCCCTGAAAATTAATTTCATATCTATATTCCGAATATCCACCCCCCGTTCGCTCTTGCGCGCCATCTCTTGGCCTTGTTTTTGAGGACCCCGTACACAAATGAGCTCTTGATCAGCCTTGGGGTTGCCGAACCGGGTGAACAGACTTGTTTGGACTGTACGTTTCTGTTTTGTTTGCCTTTTAAAGGTTTAAAAGGTGACTTACTTGTCCGATGCTTTGTCCACAACCAGGCACTGCACGGAGTGTCGCAGACAGTAAATTCCTCCGAACACGGCACACATTCTGCAGAAGGAAAAGTACAGTTAACACGTATGCATTCCATCGTGTTACGTTTGATGTGAAGGGATGTTCGCGACACGCTTAAACACAGCTGATGGCGTGACATTAAAAGGGCTTATCACACCTTGTCCAGACGAAAAGGACAACATTCAATTCCTTTGACAGGGCAAAAAGAGCCGGGAATGTGTCACTTTGCAAGTAGCACCCTTTGTCATGAAGACCTGTGAAATGTGGCAGCTTTATTAGATTATAAACAGCAGGGCAAATAGATTCTGAAGGATCTTTAAAAGTTAAAGACACGACAAAGTTTGTAAAAGTCAAAAGGTATACATGTTGCTTGCATCATTGGCTTACCCTTATCTCATTTCAAACTGGTATGACTTTCTTTCTTCTGTAGAACACAAAAGAAGATATATTGAAGAACGCTGATAACCAAACATCATTGGGGCACCATTGACTTCCATAGTTTGGACACTAAACCACGGAGTCGTTTCATAAAATATCTTTTTTTTGCATTCCATTGAAGAAAGAGTCATATTCAGGTTATGAATGACAGAGGGTGAATACATGATGACACTTTTTTGGGCGATCTATCCCTTTAAACAGAAACATACACTAAAAGATATCTGAAAAATATCAATGTGTTTCTGTAGCTTAAAAGATCCCCCAAAATTATAATTCTGTCATCATTTATTCACCCTCATGTCACCAACAAAGCTGTATGACTTTCAGACTTCAGCAGAACACAAAAGAAGTTATTTTGAAGAACGTTGATAACCAAACATATTGGGGCACTATTTACTTCTACTATATGGACACAAAACCAATTCAAGTCAATGGGGATCAACGTTTTTTTGGATACCAGCATTCTTCAAAATGTCTTCTGTGTTCTGCAGAAGAAAGAGTCATGTTTGAAAGAACATGTTGGTGAATAAATTACGACAGAAATTCCACTTTGGGGTGAACAATCCTTTTAAGTTAGATTCCCAAGGAACACACAAATACACAGTGTACGTCTGAAAAAGAAGACGGTGAGATAAAAAGACACACTTTCCCTTTCACTAGGAAACTGAAAGAAACATTCCTGGCCTTGTCTGCTCAGATTAATCCAGAGACATGGCATCTTAATAAAGCACAAGGTTACACACAAAAAAATCGAGGCTAAATCTGCCAGCCATCATTGGACCCATCTCCCGTACTCCACGGAGGCGGCGGGGAAGCCCTTTGATGTCATTAACCCTAACTGACAGACGTTTAAGATGATATTACTCTAATTAACTGCCCGCTGTCGTCCGCAATGATGCAGTCGGGCGGAGTGCGTGGGTGCTGCCGTTCCCTCTCCAGGCCCCGGCGCTCGCCCCGGCGACATCGGGGCTAAATTAACAGTTGTGAAAATCCAGTACCCCACAAGCCCCTGCTCTTTATAGCCTCTAAATGGCATTTCAGTTCCTATCAAGACGGGAATCAGGGGACGTGATTTTTTAATACGGTAGCAAAACAATGGAGGCCATTAATAGCCCGACGCCGTGACAGCGCGCTCACCGATGATTTATGAGTTTGTGTATAATTTGATTATGCTATTAATTCCACTGATTACAGCTGCAGCGAGTGTGGAGAAGGTCACATCCAAAATAAATCTTCGACAACTCCCTCTTTCTCGTCACCTAACACCCTACACCCCCCCACACAACATCTCCACAAAACAACTGCCTCCAACTAGTTATTTCTGTAATTAAAAAGTAATGTAACAAGAAGCACAAACAAGCTTCGGGCTCTAATGGCAACATCACGTCGGAGCTTCAAATAAATTGAACAGCCTTGTAAGGACAGAGGGTTTTTTATCCCGCCGCTGGAATTACAACAGTATCATATCCTGAGATTTTCAGAGATAACAGATTGGGATAGCCATAGGCTGTAATCTATAACAAATTTTGGTTTGCGAGATAAGGTTTTGACCACCACTACTAGTGATCTATAATGGAAATTGAAGGTAAATTTGAAAGATGGTTGAATGCAGTCAATTATGCTGCATCGTCCTAAAAACTACTTTCAAGATGCAAACACTGGTCCTGATGCAATTTTTATTATTTATCTTGTATAATTTAATCGTAAAAATATTTGTTTACAATTTTGACTTTGCATTAATTGGTCTATTTGTTGAATTGTGCTCAAATGTTTGTGTAGTGTTTCTGGACCAGCGTTGGATCACTTTTGTCGTCATTTTCCTTAGTGGTCTATAGACGGTTTCATGTGCAACAACATAAACAAGCAATATGTAGCAAAAATTTCCCTTTCCGGTACATCTCTAGATTGAATCGCTGTTTTCTATTTAATTTCACACAATTAATATTCAATAAACCATTTATTAATATTAATATAAAATAAGTTGTTACATCACTAGCCACTAGCCAGACCGATAACCACACACAAACCGGAAGTTAACTTCGGACCAGGCGTTGTTTCGATGTTGTTTTGCTTTGGTGCCTAAATGCATGTGACAATGACATTAAACATTTCATTTTGATTGACACTTAAAGCCCCAGGGAAATCAATATATACGTTTATTTCCTTTTATTGAAATAATGTTATCCTTAAGGATGTAAATAAACGAATATCCTCCTACGCGCTGAAAAAATTCCCAGCGTTCATAACTGACAGTCTGGCACGTGCGCTCAAAAAATCAAGAAATTACATGACATCACGCTACACTGCCTCTCGTCATGCTCTCGTCCAATCAAATCCACTTTAGAATCAAATGAGTCCCGCCCCCTTCACTATGAGAGCTGCGGAAGCGGTGCCTCATATCAGCCTCTTGTTTGCTCATTTATTATGTACCGTAAACTAAACGCTATGGGTTATTTTGAGAGGGGGTGGGGCCATTCGATATGTGTCGTGTCTCTGCATTTTCAGTCAAAATCACGCCTGCACATCAAATAATGCTGCGCGTTCCAAGGTGTTTTACTGACACCGTGTCTACACCAGACGCGACTGGCACGACGCAACACAAGACATTAGAAACGCATTAGATCCCATTATAATTTTACATTTTGTCCACACTGGATGTGGCGCCTGTCGCATTTTTATAGACATGTAAGATAGGTGTAAGACTTTAAAGTTCTAGATCTTCTATAATTTTCTTTCACTTGTGGAGGAATATAAACGTTTTGGTTTGATGGACTTAATTAGTGTATGAAGTTAAAAAAATATATTAAAAACTAAATAGCTAAAGAAATTAAAATATAAACATATAAAAATATACCCTTGACTTAAAAAGTAAATCTTGAAAAATGTTATTAAATGTGACTTCATAGGTGCTTGTCATTGTCTAGAAGACCGTCCTGGAAGACAAAGTCAAGCAAATTTATTGTAATCAAACATTCCGTAAGCTTTCAATAAACAAAAATTATATTTAAAGTTTCTAAATTAATATTAACTTTTTTGTTATTTGTGTTTCGTTCGATTTCAATTTATACTTCGTTTCGGTAGTTGAACAGTTTTGAGTAATATTCCATAATCTACATCAGCACAGTCTGACATATCGCTGCTGTCCTCTGAAACCTCTTATCTCTCCATTTTATTTTTCGCCCTTAATCATTATTATAAGTATTATGTTTTTCACAAGGACTTGGAAGTTTCTACCCATTAAAATCGACATCTGAGGTTTCGGAAGACTTTCTGACACTGGACAATAAGCCCACCCTCCCCATCACTATAACCAAACAAACATCAGTCACCCAACAGCAAACAGCCCTTGGTGTTTACCGATCATGAACTTTTTTTAAATGATGACCTCACGATCCTAAAGTCCCTTATTTGTTTGCTTTTGATGAGAACCCCAAAATGACTGCTCGCCCTCTCTAAACAAAAGGAGGAAAACATTCTGCACAATTTCCCAGCAGATAGTCAATAATGGGCCGGAATTGAAGCCATTAATCTAAAAGATCTCGAATGCATCCCCGGTGACCTGTTAGATCTCAGTCTATTAAACAAAAGAAAAGAAAAGCTCGACTCACTTGATTAAGGCAACACAACAGGAAAAAAACGGATTCACATTTGGACACGCTCCTCCTCCTCAAAAGCCAAACTAGGTTTCGGAAACATTTGCGCGCCCATGGGAGGCCCCGAAAAAAGTGAGCGTTTTATACCTTCTGTGCGAGTCGACAATAAATCCCCTTAGCTTGCAGGAGATGCTAAACAAACAAAATTACAGTGCGCGGCAAAGAGCACTTACCTGTCAGGTTCATTGCCGGAAAATTCGCTTGTAATCTCGGGTGCAGGAAGCCCGAGCGGGGGGCTAATGGCTGGCCAATAATTAAAAGAAAACAAAGCGCCACGCTGGCTGGCAGTCCTTTCTCTCTGAAAATTAAATCCTATTTGGATCTGAATAAATTAAATGTTTATTGCTCCCCGAGAAGGGGGAGGAAAACCAATGACGGAGAGGAAACGTGTGAGGGAATGTTGCGAAGACAATCATCGCCACTAATTAATGCATTTGCCGGTCATCTCAATCTGTTTCTGTTTGATTGGAGCGTCTCGATCGCAGGTGCAACTCATAACCTGTCATGGCCAAATGTGTTTACGGGGTTGAATGGATCGAATGCATCGTCCCCGCGACATCCCGGCCTAGCGAGGCGGAGGAACCAGAACGGCCCGTGGAAGACAGAAGACGGCAGTCAGAGTGCCAAAGGTTATTTAGAAATTAAAAAGTCTCTGCTGTCAAAACTTGAGGGATAATGCGGGTGAGGACGGTAAAGCATTTCATCACTATATTAGCAGAGCTGCTCGCTGATCTGTGAATAACCTGCGAGAGTGAGTATTATTGAGTTTGCACCCCCATCTATCCATCTATCACCTGCAAGCAGGTATCAGCGTGATGAATGAACCCGCCTCCCTCGCTTTCTCTCCCCGCCTGACTTTTGTCTCTCAATCCCTCCCTTTTGCCCCCTCTCAGGTCCATCTTTTCGTTTTTGCTCATCTATCCTCTCCCCCTATGATCTCTACTTCCTCTTGTCATCCCTCATTTCTTCCTCGTGATAGACACTTTAAAGGGATAGTTCACCCCAAAATACAAATGCTGTCATTGTTTATTCAGCGTCATGTTATGTGTGTGACTTTTTCTCCTGTGAAATAAGAAAGAAGATATTTTGAGAAAGGTCTCGGATGTTTTGTGTCAATACATGTCAATAGGGGTCAATGATGTTCAACATTCTTTAAAATATCTTCTTTTGTGTTCTGCTGAAGAAACAAATTTATAGAGGTTTTAAATCACACATGGGTGAGTAAATGATGGCAGATTTTTTCATTTTGGGTGAACTGTCCCTTTAATGGTCCCATCTGCACAATGCAATAAATTGTGTAAATGGAAATGAAATTAAAGTGATAGTTGACCCAAAAATGAAAATTCTGTAATCCTTTACGCCCCCTCAGATTGTTTCAAACCTGCATGACTTTGTTTATTTTGCAGAATACAGAAGAGGATATTTTGAAGAATGTTGTTATCTGGCCCCCATTCACGTGCATTGGTGTTGTGTCCATACAATAGAAGTGAACGGGTGCCGGTGCTGTTCGGTTACCAACTTTCTTCAAAATATCTTCTTTTGTGTTCTGCGAAAGGAAAAAAAAGTCGAACAGATTTGAAATGACATGCGAGTGAATAAATGATAAAGAATTTTCATTTTTGGGTGAACCATCACTTTACCTCAAAACATTTGACAGCTTAAATTATTTGATATGACTTATGTTTCACATGCTATAATCTTCCCTTTTGTTGGAAATCGCTTTAATTAAACTCACTTGCAAACTTTGTCACTTCCTTTCCATTTAAAATTCATTAAATCGCATTCGATGATTAAAAAGAGAAAAAACATATTGGCTTCATTTAAAAAATACAGTCATGGAGAAACAGAAGTCTACGGCGACAACTGTTTCTTGCGTTCCTGCACAGATGATGGACAGCCTGCAGGTGGGTTCACGCCTCGGTGAGCTAGCGCGCTTATCTGAATGTCAGCAAGGGTGATTAGAGGAAAACTATGGAAATCAAAAATGCTAATTAATCTGCCACACAGAAGAGACGCATAAAAATTCGACAATCTCTCCAACTACATGTGCAAGCCTTAACTGCGAGGTGATGGGTAAAGTTGCCTTTACGTCATGTTATGATTTTATGACATAGAGCAGTATTACGTCACAGCTTATACTGTTAGAATCACTGCAGATACAAACTGCAAATCGGCAATAATTTATTATTAACCACAATGGCCTCTCACAATCATTTTGATGCTAAAATACTGTTCTTACTTGTCATTGTTTATAGAGATCTCCACCACACTGATATGTGCATTTTTAGATAAACACTTGACTGGCTCCGTCTGTCTTTGGGGAGATGTTCTCTGTAACCTGGCCTGACGCCAGCGTGTGGTTTCTGCGATGATGACTCTGCTCGGCGGCGTACGGCTCGTCTCTAAGTGCCACAGATTCACAGCGCTGCTCCCAACAGACTCAAAGTGCTAAAAGCAGACATTCACGGTCCTGCAGAGGTCTCACCCTACCTTCCCCCATCATGCGCTGAAATCGTGCGAGCTAAAACAGACTTTAAAGGGATGATATCATGCATTTGATGTTTTTGCGTGGATTTTTCTTTTAAGACTTCTACCCCTCTCTGACCTTTAGAATTAAATGGGCGATTTTTTGCTGATGTGCTTTTAAGTTCTGCAAATGTGAAATGAGAAACAGTGCATCACTGCACTTTGTTCATTTTCACCCTATAACGTTTTTTTTACGAGAAAATCCAATCTTTTCAATACAGTTTTGAGTCTGATAGTTCACGCAAAAATCTAAATTCTTTCATCATTTATTCACCCTCATGTCACTCCGAACCCGTTTGACTTTGTCTTCTGCAGTAGAAGATATTTTGAAGAATGTTGGTGATAACCAAACAACATTGACCCCCATTGACTTCCATTGTATGGAAACAAAACCACAGAGACATTCCTCAAAAAAATCTTCTTTTGTGTTCCACTGAAGAAAGAGTTATAAAGAGGATTTAAATGGCATAAGGGTGAATAAATGATGACAGAATTTTTATTTTGGTTGAACTATCCCTTTAAGTGAAAGAAAACAAGTAGCTAACCTTAACTATATAACAACTATATCCATAATCGTGATGAGCGAAAAGGCCAGTCAGAGAAGTCGCTGTTACCATGGAAACATAAATCATGAAAAATATAACCTAGCAGCAACCGCACACTCCTATCAAGCGTGGTAAAACAATATTTGATGTCATTTGTATGTAGTATGTTTACAGAAATATTTCGCGACTTAAACGGTTGATCAATACGGTAAGCGTGCACTTTGTTATCAAATGCACAGACAAGTTGGTGTGTCCCGCCCTTCAATAAACCAAATAAAGATCTCTCGCTATCCTACAAAAAATTTGTTGGAACACAGAGTCACACCCACAATGATTACATCTTCATTTTGGACCAATGGCAGTAAGGCGAGTAAACTGAAAACATTAAACTGACGTTTTTCCACATAAACCACCAAAAACTCAAAAACACCTTAATTCGCTATAAATCTATTGTCACCTTTCGCAGACTATGGTAATGTAAAAATATGAGAAAAAAGGTTTCATATTTTAATCGAGGCGTTTCAGGAAGGTCTGGGTGAGTTGAGCATTCGCTTTTAGATAGAATGCATCTTCTGTTGACACTTTAATTTTTGCACAGAAAAGTATGTGTTCAGGCCATATGACCCATTAACTTGTTTAGTAGTACACTGAACTCAAATTTGAACTAAGACAATGAACTTAGAATTTTCCATATATGACGGTGAGATGTTGAAATAAAGCACATTGATTTTTGCATGGTTTCGTTTCATTTTGTAAAACGAGATTTTTCTCCTTTCTTCGACAAGAGCATCCATCATCATTTACCTGCAAAAGCACTGTGGGATCTCTCCTAGGCCGTACAGTGGGAACAGGAAGGGAGTGTTGCCGTAACGACCCAAGCATCGCAGGAAGTGCTGCGTGGCCTTTAATCCCACGTCTGTAAGGGTCTCCTGCGGCACAATAGCGATTGAGTGGAGGACAAAGTCCTGCAGATTCTCCGTCAGCTTCTTGGTCTTCAGGAAGTCCCGAAATGGTTTCTCTGAGTGGTCTACAATAAGCACAATTTGAAATCTGTTATAGATTTAACGAGAACAGGACCTGCCACTGTAAGTGAACAAAAGACAGAACAAATAGACTAAACATTTTAATTTGGTTATTATAGATGTTGGCTAACATTAAAATAACATGAAAAATCAATTTATCTTGTCAATGTGACAAATGTACATTCAGTAAAGTGGATGTTTCCGAACCAACCCTCGAAAACATAATGAAGCTAACTCAATACATCACCTCAATGAGAATATACATATTCAACAAAAAGCACGAAAGGTTAAATCCCAAGAAGTAAAAACGGCTAATTGCATAATTGGGAATTTTGCTTCAGAATTAAGAAAATGTTTATCAAATTCGACTTTTCAGTAGATTTTCTCTATTATAAAATGTGTATATCGTCGCTGTCCTTCTGTATTATCGGATGTTAAATTTCATAGTTTTTAAACCGGTTAAACAATTAAATACTAATGTCAAACTTGACAAGCACGTTTTAATACTTTTTATTGGTTAGATATTTGTAAAACCCAGTGACAAACATAAAGGGTGATTATTAATATGGATTCATGCCCCTAAAAAACAATAACAAAAAAAAAATATGTGGATACGAGGTTTTAGGACAACAACGATATCTTGATTTATACAGTCAAAAACAAAAAAAAGATGATGATAAACATAAAATGAACTGATGTTTCTAAGATCAAAGGGTTATAACATTTCAATTAACATTTTTTTTTGCTAAACTCACAGGAAGAAATTTGGAAGATTTACTGCCATAGAAGGGAAAATAAATACTATGGGAGTCAAATGGGGGTATGATTTGATAATCTTCCAGATATCTTCCTGTGTGTTTAGCAGAACAAAGACATTCACACAGATTTGAAGCAAGGGGGAGCAAACGAAGACAGAATTTTCATTTTAGGTGAAGTATCCTTTTAAGAAGGTAAAGGACAATTTTCATTCCTTGTTATATCAAAATTCTCAGCCTTAGATGAGACTGTTGTCCTGTGTGACCTTGTAGAAAAAAATCCAGACAAGTCTCTTATAGATCTCTGGTGTCCCATGTGAATCAGGGAGATGTAGAGAGAGGGAGAGAGAGAGAGAGAGAGAGAGAGAGACATGGGTCATACCCTGGTACTCCTCTGGGTGCTGCTCAAAGTCCAGACAGAAGGTAAGAAACTTCATCAGCATGCGTTTCTCCACCACAGTGAGCTGTTTACTGGCAAACACATCAGCCCGTGAACACGGGACCTTCAGGAGGAGAGACAGAAACACAGGGTTAAAGAAGTGACATGGATGTACGAATACATAAAAGAAAGAGATGGATCAATTGTGATAAAAAGGGATTTTAACTTCAGCCCTCAATTACTCGCACAGATGGATTTTGCATTACTATTAATGTTTTTAGTGAAATGAGGAACATCTTTTGTGTCAATGCTCTTATCAGATACATTAGTAAATAGAAACGGATGAATCCAGCGGGACCTCATATAATCATTTAATCTCAACCGGACCAGTAACTGAAATCAGGATTCTTCACATTAGGACAAAAATACAACACCATCATTAGGAAAGCAGATTGTCTTTGCATGTTGGATGAAATCAGACTGTGTTTTTGCATCAGAATAAGTAATCACAGGAATGTTTCTACATATTGAAACTAGAAGACCAACACTGATATGATGTTGCTATTAAATGTAGTAATAAATCTGCTATTTACTATTAAAGCCAGAGAATACTTTATTAAATATCAGCAAGCTTTATTTATATTGGAAAACATTTTACTTACGTATGTTTACAATTACCTAACAGTTTTAACAATTGTAAGATTTTGTGTAAAAAATTTGTTTTCTACCTGTTCCACTTTTTCATTTCTACAAGTGAGGATGCGGCCGATGTTCTTGAACTCTGCGTAGCGGCTCACATTAGATTTGATAAGCAGATCCACCAGCGCGCCACGTGAATACATCAACTTTGAAAGGGGTCAAAGCAGAGAACACAGTAAATTTCATTTCATTGCCGTCTAAGTCCATTTAAAGCTAGCTATCGGAGAGCAATAACTACATCATGCTTTTAACTTCCAAAGCAACTGTTCATACGCAGGAGTAAATGTGAGGACATTCACGATGTTAATTATTTCGATATCTTTATATTGCAACTTGCACCGTTTTATATTTAAATTAACCAGAATTTGATTCCTAACATGTTCCAGATTTATGAAATAATGAATTATTACATAACTGTATACAAACCTTGGAGACCAGGTCGATGTTAAATCTGCGTCCCTCTTTTAACAGTGTTTGATATGTTATCTTCTTTTTCACCTCCGCAGGTGGATCTGCTGGGCTGCTGATTGGCGGCTGCTCTTTCTCCTCTTGTGATTGGCTGGCGTCTGAAATCTCATGCTGCTCTTGTATTGGTTCAGACATTTCATCCTCAGCGTTCTGCGTCTTCACAGTTTCTGTGCTACCGTCAGTGATAGCCGTGTCTTGAGCTTCAGTAGAGGCTTCATTGGTCTCTTCTGATACAGCATCACTGCTTGTGGCCGATGGCTGTGTTTCTTCTACTTTCTCTTCTTCCTCACTGCAAAAGACATTTAACTCAGAAAAACTAGGAGCAAAAATTTCAGTCTTGATCTTTATTTTTGATCTCATACATTGCTGTATACAGCAACTGTGTTATGTTATACCCGCATCATGAATTTTTGTCTATAAAGCATCTTCATCAGAGAAAAACACAAGATAAATAAATGTTAAGTAGCAAAAGATTCACACTCAGAAATGGAAGTCAATTTAACGCTGACTCAGATTTTATTTCATATTGGCCGCTGTGGGGGGTGAAATATGGTGTACAGTCTGTCTCTTCTCTCTCACTCACTGGCACTGCCATAATCTCTGCGGTTGTCCTGTCTTTATTGTTTGGAATGTTATTCGTGTCTTGGATGAGAAAATACAAGATGATCAACACTTTTTTCTGAATGAATAATAATACTTTCTATTATAATGGCTTTGTGATGGCAACACATAGACAGATTCATTTTCGCAAACTTTCACTTTAACTCTAGTTTGATCTGACCGATCCATAGAAGAAACATCTACAGTTAAAAACACAACTCTTTTGTACGAACTTTTAATTAAAAAAAGCGTATGATTTATTTCTAAATAGAGACGGGCGGAATGGCCAAAAATCACGGAATGAGTGATCTTATTTTACGTTAACAATCTCTCATTATAATTCTATATCTTATACCTCGTTTCTCTTAGATTAAGATTTCCTTTGTTTATTTATTAAAGTTCATTTAAATGCTCACCATAGTTAAATACGCAAGTTATGAAAATGTACTTAAGATATCAGATCAAGTTCTGATAATGAGATTTATTATTTATTTATATTTTTGTAGGAAGATAGACAACATGTATAACAATGAAGTATGAACATATACATAAACAATGTGTGTACAGTATATAACTGGTGTTCATGGGGTCTGTACTGTAGGTCTTTATTGCTCTTTACTCTATTAGATGAGGATTTTACTGTGTTGCGTCTTTAGGTTTGTTTATTCTGGTGCTTGTCTTTGCACTGCGAGTCTCTGGTGACTCCACACCCGTCTCCCAAAATGGGGGAAAGTAGCGAGTCATGTCAAAACGCAAGTTTTCACCTTGGCTCGCCTGAAGTTAAACTTTATTAAAACTATTAACAGCTTCACAAAGCAATCTGACTTCTAAGATACGTGGTGAGAATGAGCTTTTCTATATGCTCATGCAGAATTCTGCACGTGAAATGCGATGTTGAGAGAAAGCGCCGGAGTGGAGCGGATCTCTAAACCACAGACTGAAAGAAGTTCAAAAGAATATGTGACATGTTAATTTGTTATGGGTGGATTAATTCACTTGTTCTTTCAGAATAACTCCCCACTTTCACAGTGACTAGTTAACCACGCCTATTTATTTACATTCCACTGAATACATGAAATAGAAAAGTAAAAAATAAATACGACCTCACATTGTGTTAATCACATTTATACACTGTATTTTTTGGTCTGCCATAAAAAAATTCGGACCGGGTTCGATTTTCTGCGTTTTTCCTATCCGTCAAGCATTTGGAGTCGCCTTTTATAACAATTCAGAGACTCCGTACAAACGAGAGGCAAATACGAAAAAACACATACAATTTTTTCGGACTGTATGTGCCAAGAACTTCACGGTTGACATTTTATTCCACGGTAACGGAATATTCTGTCATACCGCCCAGCCCTCTTTCTAAAATACTGTAGCAAGCGCTTTAGTTGAACTAGAAATCGATATGATCAATTCAATATTGTACGTTTTAAACTGTTTGTAATGTTTAAAAGACCCAATTGGATGAAAGTCAAAAATATTCTCTGTTAAGTGCTATTATCGGGTCCCATGTGCATCTAGAAAAATTTTGAAAACAAAAATCCCAGTAACTTACTTCGTAAGCCTTTCTCTGCAAGCATGTGAGAAATCAAACCGTTCGGATTTTGCAACTGATGTGATGTAGATGCTGGCTCTTATTATAATATTACCACCCTTTAATCTACACAATTCCACCTACGGCGCTGCCGCCATTGTTGTTTTCACAAGCGACAGCGGTGTACCTGATGCCATGGTTCATGGACAACATGCAATGTAGTATCTGCACAGAGTCCTAACCTCAGATTGGAGTGGATTTATTTAATTTTTTGTGGAAAACCTGTTTGTTTGCGCAAATCACTTCAAGCCGGAGTGCTTTATCAACCTGGGACAGTACAAGCAGGATTAGCTTCAAAGTTTTTTCTCAAGAGGGATCGAGACCAACTGAACCAGACAAAGCTGCCGATGTAAGAGGATAACGTTAGCATATGATAGCGAAGTCAGTCACAGGCTAAATTGAACATTCCAGGCCAGTGTTAAAGTTACTCTATATTTATATGTTATTTGGCAAATGGGGACTTGGGAGTTTAGCTGTATGTATGTTAATAAATTATGTGCGTTAATATGTTCAGCTTTGGCAAGCTGTTTTGCTAATGAACAGGGGCGAACACTGCAGTTAGTTTCCTTTTTAACGTCTTAAGTAATTTTCCCTTAGGCTGAAAAAGCGGTCACTGCATACGAGTTATGCTCTCATGTTGTGTGTGTAACGTTAAAACTTGTCAAATCCGTGGATTTTAGGCAAGCATACATACACAACATGAACGCTGTTTGCTGTGACAGATTTTTTAGTCTCCGGCCGAATGATTTGAGACGTTTAGAAAAAAAAACTAAACGCAGAGGAGTTCAGTAAACATAATTTAGCAAATCCATTGCCATGGTAGTACTACATGTGTGTTGTGTTGACACACAGGACGGAACAGGGGTGGTGTGCGATGTAACTCATTATCATAGTTTAGAATGGGTACCCTCACAAAATGTTCATATTTTTTGAGGGTCCTTGGCATCATAAATAAAAAAAACTCCCTGACGTAGAACACCAGTTAAATAGGACTACTACTAGACAAGCACCTAACAAAAATCTTTTAATCCTTGACACAGGTGCCTTTTTATTTATTTTTATTTTATAATTTATAATATTTTTTCTTTATATATTTATATGTATTATTCTATATTCTATATCTATTTACTTATTTTTTTATGCTTTATATAATTCTGTAAATATATATTTTAAATTCTATAAGCGTATAATATTAATTTATCATTTTTGTAAAATTATATTTAACAAAAATATTTTCTGTAAAATGCTCAAAAGACAATTATATGTAATTAAAAAAATCAAATGTATTTGGTCATGTTTAGTCTCTAATATATGTTTGTCCTTTTAAAAACATAATGCACTAGATTTTAATGCACACAGGACCTCATTAACATGGTCACAGAACCACAGCGAGTGGCTACACTTTCGGGTCACAAAATGCTGCTTTTATTAATGCATTCTGGATTACACCATCTGTTGTTCAGAAAACAGCGAGTCCGCCTCCCCGCTCAATGCATTCATTGAGTCACGAGTTTCAGCTCTCTTAGGCAAGTTTCTGTGAAAAACATGAGAGGACGGGGTTTGCATTCCCCATGGCTCTTAGTCAGCGATCAGAGTTTGTCCATTTCATTAAAGAGACCCTTACAATCCCCAGAATGAAACGGGACAGGTAGGTATATTTGTTTTTACAGTGCCATGGCCAGCAACTTCTGTTTTTTAATGCATATGTAAAACCAACCAGAGTACTTTCCGTCTCCGTTTTCAGAGTGTAAACTCCTTATTCCAAACACTCTGAAGGTAATTGATTGCTAAAAGTACGAAATTGGGGTCCGAATTTTCGCATTTTAAAATATGTATATGACTTCACGTTGTGTCAATCACATTTACACACTGAATTCGATAATTTCATTTGTCATAAAAAAAATAGGACTGGGTTTTATTTTCTGCGTTTTCGCATTCATAACAAGCATATTGAGAGTTGATAACTCAGAGACACCGGACAAACAAGTGCGACATATGAAAAATTCTGACTGTATGTGCAAAAACCTTACGAATCAAAAGATTAAAAAATATGTAAATACATTTTGTGCAGACTTTTGAAAAAGAAATGGGAAGGAAACAGCACGCTCACCTGGCATAACAGTAAACTTCTATGTTAGAGATGGATGAGTCCACTGAGCTGAGAGGAAGCACATCTTCTCCCTCCTCCATCAGACTCCTCCATGCCTGCTCAGATTCTGTGGTATTAACTTCCTCCTGATTCTAAAAACAAACAGTATACACTCCAGTCAGTCATACATAAACACATAAGATATAGAGTCAAATAGCTGACTGTTACATATTAACTGTCTCCCTCCATCAGTTTTTTTACGATATGACAATTTACTGACCTTGTAGTCCTCAATCCATGACAGGAGGCCATTGAATGTGAAGCTAGCCCAGTTTCCAGCATAGTAGGTTCTCCTATGACATACAAAAAAAACTCACTGAAGGTGCAACCGTCTGTAAAAATACATTAGACTGTATAATAGTCTGTACAGTACAAAAAAAAGACACCTTTAATCATGAAAGGTCTTTTCTGGTAAATCTTATCCAGTCTAGGACTTTACCAGACCAGCCAGTCACGATAATCAACTTATCGAGCAAAATATATAAACAAAACCTTGTATATTTAGAAATTCTTAATCAGAAAGTAGCACTTAACAGCTAATATTTTTTTAAAATTTCATAGCCTTGTTTGAGTAAAGCTACTGTCAGACATGCACTAAAAAGGTCTTTGCGACCACCCATCAAAATAAAAGTCTGCTTAACTTAATGTGGTGAGGAAGGCGTGACGAGAGCCGTGAGGCGGGTTCCCGCATATCTCACGGTGGAAATCGGGAGCATAAGAAGACGAGCGACGGGACTGCTGACGAGAGAGGACCGGGCCCGGACATATGTTTTAAGTTTGTATGCATGTTCTTTTGGCCTTTTACTTTCGTGTTTTAGTTTGTTTATTTTATTAAAATTTTATTTGAATGTTCGCCGGTTCCCGCCTCCTTCCTTACTTTTATTGAACCTTATTACACTTAAATTAACTATGACACAACCACATGAATAAACTATAGTATAGTATAGTTTTACCTTTATTAAAGTAAATGTACTAGTAAGAAAAAAAAGCTTAAATTTAAGTAGAAGTAAAAAAACACTGAAGATGCACTGGAGGTGCTGGTTTATATTTTACTGGTTTATACTATGCTGAAGTATTTTTCATGTGGGACAAGATACTACTATTGTATCGTAAAAAAATAAACGGAAAACACAGAGTCCAGAAAAATTACAATCGAAAAAAAGGAAATTTGGGGAAAAAAATAGTTTTCGTAGGGCCCTCGATAACATTTTAGCAGATTGTTCTGTAACATTTTGTGAGGCCTTCCTCAGATAGGAGTAGTGTTCTGTTATCAGAGATCGTAAACATCAGACTGAGCTAAGCGCTAAACTACTTTCACTTTCATCCCAGTCCTACAGCTGGTAATAAGAATTCAGCTTCACACATTCTAAGACAACCAACAGTCAAATAACAGCTTCCATGACTTTAACATCGGCTATGAAAGGTGTTCCGTGTAATACACCAATATTGTATGTGTGTGCGCATCCCACTGTCTATAACACTTCTATGAAACATCCTTTGAAGTACTGCTTGCAAATGTCTCCTGGTCAATCTGCTTTTTTTATTATCCAACTTGGGTCCAATTTAAAAAGGCAAAACTAACGCTTTTGTTTTTAGTGTTGATTAATATAACCGGTCTGCCGCCATTCGGTCCGGTGTCATTTCCCTCGCCTCGCAGGAAAAAAATTGAAACACAAAAGGCTGACGTTTGGGTATGCACTAGCAGACCTCCGTTACACTTCGATCGATCCGCACGTGTTTAACTGATAACATTAAGTTGACGCCATTGTTTCGGTTTATTGCTAAAAGCATAAGTTTATGAATACACGTGCACTGAGAAGGGGAACGACCAATCACAACAGCCTGAGAAGCGGAAGCTAGCTAGTATGGTGTGGGCTGGACATCTTCACATACACTAAGCGGAGAACCAATCACGACAGACCTGGTCAGCTTTACTAATCAGAGTGTTTCGGAAGGAGGGACTTTACATAGACCGGTAGAAATCCAGTCGTTTTGTAGAGGGACATCGGTGAACAATAGTCTTGAAATATGTGAAGTATTAAAGGTTTTTTTAAAATTAGAAATATGAGCCTCCATTGTTAAACACCCAAAAAACATCATCAAAGCCTCAAAAACAGGAAAAGACTTGCTCCTTTAATAAATGCTGAAAAACTAAATTGTTCATTGTTATCTAATGTTAGTAAGTGTTACTGATTGTTCTAAGGTTGCTCTCATAATAATCCTGTTTCACTTCATGGGGTCTTCAGCCAAGAAAATAATTACACAACTACACAAAATAAAACGTCAGTCCTATTTTCAACCTGTGACACAACCACCAATGTATTATGGGAATAATACCTGTCCAGATGAAGAACGCTCTGGCCGACTCTGGAGCAGGCCGCTGCGATGACAGACTCTGTGAGTCCTGGAAAATGAAGCCAGACAGAGAGCATTGTTACAGACCAACATTAAAACCTGCTGCATGACCTCTCATTCAATGAAACATTTCAGTCAATTCGCCAAATGTGCCTTTTTGAGCATGCATCGCTGAAAAGGCAAAACCGTCCAATTACATTGTCACAAATGTAAAAGCAATAAAACTCACTTGAGTCTCATTCACTCATATCACAGCTACAGTTAAAAGCATCAATTCAGCATGAGGAAACAGAATTAGATGTGCATCTTCGTGCTACTTTCTGTGTGTAGTCTTGGATAAATGCAAACGTAAAAATACTGTGAAAGCCGCAATCCGTAACTTTTGCCTCTCTATCGCCATCACTGTTAAAACATAAAATTGCAGGTTACTTTCCTTATTTTCACGAAGGTGAAAGTCAAATGGTGTTCAACTGATACTTGCTTAATCATACCCGACAGATTGATACTTAAAATGAGCAGTAATACAAACCAAAAGCACCTACATGTCCACTTAGCACATTTACTAGTGTACAAACTATGTTGGCCGTGTGGTTTACATACTCCACATTTCTGCCGTACAGGGGCAGACGGAGCATGTGGGGTCCCTGAGAGCAAGATTGAGCAGCACCGGGGCTGAAAACAACTCCATTAAGCCGCTGAAGCGTCCCTGTCCCTCCATCTTTCTTCTTCTTCATCTGGCCTTGCGCAACGCCATCTCACACACACAATGGAAAAGTGATTTATTCCGCGAAGGGCGTCGTATCTTCCCCTGCAACGGCCATTTCACTGATGGACAATCCTGGGATTCTAGACACCCACATGTTTGTGTGGACCTGCGGTCGGTTCCACAGTTTGATCAGAAACCCAACACAAAATCTTTGTAAAAAATCGTAATTTTCTTTCAAATAACTCACTTTTTCCAACTCTTTCCTCCAGCAAAGTGGCTCCCGTTGGGTATACATAAAAACAACTTTTCACAATCTAACCCATTCCTAATAGATTAAATCCTACGCTATATATTCTTGTTGAATTTCCATTTTCACTGAAATATGTCAAGCGCAAAATGAAAAAGCGGTTGTCGAACAGCTTTTCATGGCTGTCTAAACATTTCCTATGAAATTTAATAACGCATCTGAATTTACGTTCTGGTTAATTGCAATGACATCATTTTAAAAATGATCATCTAAGCTGAGAAAACCCATTTAGATTTATGAAAAAGTATCATATTAACACGCATGGCCTTTTTAAATCGGATGCATCTCAATTATCCAGCCGGCAGAACCGCAGCGGTCCAAGTTGCTTCTATATATCTGTCCAGATAATACTGAAGATGTTTTTAAAAAGTGTAAATAACCTCCCGCCGCCATCTTTTAATGCCATTTATCCTATCCAGTATTGATTTTTCCACATCATGTTTGCTAAAGACAAACATTACCTGCCATAAAGTTCTGATGCCACATAGACATGCTGGGCGATAAATAATAGATTTGTGCTGGCAGGACTTTGATGACCGGGCGAAGCCTGAAATGCTTTCAGCAGGAATTGTATGAAATCATAAATCACTCTTCATTTTAGAGAACATTCCAAATGGATTCTATCTGTGCACCTTGAAAGTCATTTTTCGGTTATTTATAGTCGAGGCTGAGGGAGCGAGAGAGGGATTGTATGCGAGAGAGAGAGAGAGAGAGAGGTCAGTTCTCTTTTACACTCCACCCCTTTGTGTCACCCATCCTCTTTATCTATCGCCTCCTCTCTGTATCTATCTCCTCCTCACTTTTGCAGACCTTTGCTGTATGCATTTGAATTTGTGTTTGTATGATGATGTGTTTTGTCTATTGTGTATATATATGTCAATTTTATTAATTTATATGTTTTTTACTTTGTTTACTGTCATACTGTGCACTGGATATTTCTATAACCAAGGAAAAATCCCTGTGAGATGCAAGAATATCTCATACTCTTTAATACGTTAGTTCACTTTTAAATTCATTCAATCGTTTATTCATTCATTTGTTTGTTCATTCATTCATTTCTTTTTTTATTCATTTAATCGTTCATTCATTCAGTTGCTCGTTCCTTTATTCATTGGTTCACTCATTCGTTTCTTCATGCATTTTTTGTTTGTTCCTTCATTCACTCAATCGTTTATTTATTCATTCACTCGTTTGTACAGTCTTTTGTTCCTTTACATTAATTAGTTTGTTCGTTCATTTTTTCATTTGTTCATTCATTCAATCGCTTATTCTTTCATTCATTCATTTCTTTGTTCATTTATTTATTCATTCGTCTCTTTGTTTATTCATTCTTTTATTCAATAATTTGGTCATATGTTAGTTGTTCATTCATTCCCTCATTCAATCATTTGTTCATTCCTTCGTTTTTTTTGTTTGTTTATTTATTTAATCATTCATTTGTTTGTTTATTCATTCTTTTTTTCATAAATGTATTAATTCGTTAGTTTGTTCATTTATTAATTCGATATTCATTCATTAATTCTTTTGTTGATAATTTTGTTTGTTATTTCATTAGTTCACTCATTCATCCTTTCATTAGTTCGTTCTCTCATTCATTTATTAATTAATTGATTCAATAGTTGGCTTTTTCATTAATTTGCTAGTTTATTTGTTCATTCATTCGTTTGTTCCATTGTTCATTTATGAATTCAATTGTCAGCTCATTCATTTAATAGTTTGTTCACTCATTCATACTTCAGTCCATTCATTCATTCGTTCACCCATTCATTCATTTACTATCTACAAAGCGATAGTTTATCATTTAATCATCCTCATGTCATTATAAACCTTTGTGACTTTCGGTCGAGCAACATTAACCCCAACTGACTTCCATTGTATAAACCACTGAGAAATTTCTCAAAATATCTTCTTTTGTGCTACACAGAAGTAAGAGTCTAACACTTTTTTCTGAACTACATGAGAGTAAATAAAAGGTGACATAATTTTTACTTTTAGGGGAAATATATCATAACATTGCATTGAATATATCGTCTTGGACATTCTGCAACACTACATTTGATTTTCATGGAAACAAATTATGGATGAATTCTTATTAGAAATAAACAACCTAATGCTCTCAGTCATCGAAATCAAGCTGCAAAAATTTCTTCAGACGATCTACCACAAAATCAGAGATAAGAATCAAGTTTCGCAGCCGTAAACGCTCGCAACTGTACAAAATAATCTCCAGTGATCTAAAGGGAGTCTGCGTCTGCGGAGCCTATTGGAGGTTCTGCTAACAATCAATTCCACGCTAATGCTGGAGGGCCGTGAGAAATCAATCACCTGAAAAGAGCACAGCAGAGGTCTGGATATCTGTGAAGGTGTTCTGTAATCACATGACTGCTAATAGAGGCTATTCAAGCTAAAGGCACACGGCTCCAACCAAGATGAATAGTTACATTAACCCGGGCTCAGAGAACGACCCGGTGAAATGGCTGGCTTGTTTTCTTCATTGCTGCTCTATTAGCGGCTGGCGAGAGAACGGCTCAGATATGAGATGAACTAAACGTGCATCTCAGTCAGGCCTGTCAGCCAATGATTGCTTAGCCCTAACCATATTCCTCAATAAAGACCACTGTACCTTCACATTGTCTACATCCTTAAGTCTCTCCAGCTGTCGAGTGTATGCTCTGATGTGCTTCATTGAATGGTAATTATGAAATACTGTTAAACTGTCAATTGGACGGAGTAACAGAGGTATCTTAATGAGTCGTAAAGTTTGTTTGTGATATACCAACAATAAAGTAAAGCAGAGCTGTACAGTACATAAATGTCCCACATGGTAGTAAAAAATCAGTCTGTGTTACGAAAAAATAAGTGATAGTGTAGCACACGTGCGATACAGTTTGTCAGGAGCATTAGACAGAGCCGCTTGTTTGTGTGAAGTGCAGCATTTGTCGTTGTGCTTGTTAGTGTGCGAGGTTATCTAATGGCGCACCAATTTTTATTTATCGTTTCGCTATTAAAACTTGTTTTCCAGCAGCATCAAGTCCATTGATCTAGAGACCTATGATCTGCGCGATGTGGGAAACATGGAAGGAAGAACAAATACAAAAATAGCATATGATATTATGAAAAGATCTCCGTGTAGAAGCACTGCGCACTGAAACCTATATAAGTTAGTTAGGCTATAATTTTACCTGCAAGCTTTTGAGGCGTCTGATCAAATAGTGAATGGTGCGGATGAAAACAGGACGAGATAACAGATATTATTGCCAGGAATGAGACAGAATCCGGCTAAAGCTGGTGGGAATGACATCGGTCCCGCGCCAGCTCTCTTGGAACAGCCTCTTCTTAAAGGTACAGTGTCAAAATCACATCACCTGCGACTAGTCGACATCAAAAAGGTCATGTCATAGCATTGATGCCCACTTGTTGACTAGTCAACTAGTTTGTGTAACCCCTAGTAGTAAATACTACCCCTAGTAGTAAAAACTAGGGGTGGGACAATATATCGATATGGCGATGTATCGTCGTCCCTCTCCGTGCGATACAAGAATCGATACGCTGTGCCAAATATCGATGTTTTAATTCATTAATAAAACAAGACGCTCTAAATATATTTCCTATAGCATTGTTACATCATGGCTCCACTGGGTGGCGCTTAACACGCAAACGAAGGAAACGTGAACAAGCTAGTCTGAGAAAGAGTTTAGGATTGCTTACGTGTAAAAAAAATATGATCTAGGTATATTTGTAAATGAACGTTAATGTGCTAAGATTTAATACAAGTTCCTGCACTCAAATGTTTTTTTAGGTTTCTTTTATTAAAGCTGGTTAACACTAAGATGTTCCCAGGTTTAAAAAAAGTGGCTGTTAAATTTAGAAATGTGGGAGTATTTTAATGTGTTAAATGTTTGAAATGTGTCAGTTTACAAAGATAAGCTTTTAATTTAAGCATAAAATATATTCATTTACCTACTGAAAAAGTTTTGTGGACTTCAATAAAGAGACAAATGTTGCACTTAATCTTTTCATGGGAATTTTGTTTTCATAGCTAGGCAGATATCGCGATGTATCTTCATAGAATCGGAAAATAATATACCGATTATCATGGTATTGCCACTCTGTGATAGTATTGGTATCAGGAGCTATGTATCGCGATCTGTATCGTATCGTGAGGTGCCCTGGGAATCCCACCCCTAGTAAATACTATAGTATACCGTTTTTTTTATAGACAAATACTTTTAGTCCATTGAAAATACAAAACTTAAAAAATGTAAAAGAAAAAACTAATTTGGTTCAAACTAAAAATGATATGGCCCTAATTCATCCATTTGTAAAACGTTAATGTACTTTTTCAGTTACATGTCTGCTTATGTGATGACCTGCACTTTTTAAAAGGATGATGACACTCATATACTTGCGCAACAACTGTTTGGCCAGTGATATAACTTTAAACCTCTGTAGCAGCTATGTGCAAAAAATGTTAACATACCGCCCTGACTATGGCTTTCAACGGGAGTCTCCGTATAGTAAAAACAGATTTCCCAGCCATCTTTTCATCAGAAACTTTTCATTAGCACGGCACCAACTGCAAGAAAATAACCCAAAGCCATGGGGAATTTCAGTTTGCCATTTTGCTCTTGATTATTCTATTTCACTGTGGGACTCGGAGCCAAACAATATAAAAATGAACAGCCATCCACAGGCATCTGCTTCCAACTTACCGTACCCTGAGCACTGACTCTCCGGGGACAGCCAGGTCAGGTGCGAGTTCACCGGCTGACGGGGCGCAACCGACGGGAACACAGTCCTTCACACAGTCAAAGGGTCTAGCAGGGATCATTATGGGGGCCGTGGTATTCATTAACAACTGTTCCCCGTCCGTATCCTCATTTACACCTGTATCCAGCAGCAAAAACGGGGGTAACTAGGGAGTCTGGGACAAGCACGCTTGTCTGAGCAACCTTGACACGGAACAGAGTCTGAGCAGAAATAGTCCAGGCTGCGAGTGTTCCCGTGTCACCGCTTGCCTTGGGACCAACTGGCTCTGGTGGTTTTGCATGAGAGGAACCAGAAGTGGGCCAGATATATTCATTTGCACACCATCAATCACAGCACAGGACGTTGCTCTCAGCGATCAAAGTCTTTTCAGTTTTTTTTCTCATCTGCCTTTCCTTGCTGTTGTGAAGAACACTGGACTGCAATTGGGAGCAACTTTATCTCCTGCTGGCTTCAGCATTGTCCTGAGGACCTGGCCTGCATATAAACACACTTCTACTCTCCAAATCAGGACACTGGAGAGATCGAGGCCAGTAGAATTCATTCAGACCATTCAGTCCAGTAGAAGAGGATACACAGAACAAACCAACAGCTCACAACCAAGTTCGATGCAGTTCAGCTACAGTTGAACTGAATTCTAGACTGCGATACACAAGAAAGTAGGACTAAATCCCAGATCAGGCCTGGAAAACTGAAAAAATACTGAGTAATAGAAACTCATTTACTAACAAATAATTCATGCAGACATATGCTGTGTAAATATTTGAACACAATAACAGCAAATACCTTCATAAATTCATACAATTGGCTAGGTTGCATTTTTAAAGGGATACTTCACCCAAAATAAAATTCTGTCATCATTTACTGACCTTCGAGTTGTTCAAACTCGTTTTAAATGTATTTGTTCTGATAAATACAGAGAAATATATTTTGAAGAATACTTATAACCACCAGAAAGATTTTGCCCCCCATTGACTACCATAGTAGGAAAAAATACAATGGTAGTCAAAAGTGCCCCAGAACTGTTGCTGTCCTACATTTTTCAAAATGTCTTCTTTTTTGTTCAACAGAACAAGATAAAGTTTATTTCCTACTATGGGAGTAAGATCGGTTTGGTTATAAGCATTCTTCCAAATATCTTTCACTGTGTTCATTAGAACAAGGAAATTAATACAGATTTGGAATAACACGGAGGTGAGTATATGATGAACATTTTAGGGTGAAGATTCCCTTTAAAAATAAATTAAATGATACTTCATGAAGCGACTCTAAAATAATACGCAAAAATTGCATTCTCCTGGCGGTCTTTGAATAAAGGTTTCAGCTGAAATGTTTATTCACAATATATGTGTATATATGTCTTTTACAGCTCGATCTAGTTTAGGTTCTGCAAAAGGAGAGGAGTTTAACCCTATATGAAAAGTTTACCTAAAGATTTTAATACTATGCATGCATTGAGATGGGAAGGCAAGATACTCAGGAGCGAAAAGCCTCCATATTACAATATAATTAGCATATTTATTGTGGAATTGCTTTAAGAAAATACTTAAAAAGAAAAGTACTACATAATTGTATGCAACTAAATAACAGTTGAAATAAATTATTAATGAATAAGAGACTATATTCTGTGTCAGACTAAAGCTAGCGGTTGTTGGTTTGAGCTTTGCATACAATATATAACCATTGTTGACCTGAATACAGGTTGCACCAAAATAAACGTTCATGTATTACAGTAAGTTAAATGGCTATTTAATGGTTGAACTACAAAACATGTGTGCTTGTTAAACATTGTTAACCTGTTATCTTGGCACGCCCTGTAGACATTTCTGATGACATTTCATCCAACATCCAGCTATATCAAATGTAAACCATTACAGATGTATCCTGTTGTTACATTACTTTGATTTGTAAGCGAAAATGATGCATTAAATAAAATGCCTCCATGTTAATAATCAATAAGCCATATGACACAGTGACACAAAAAGAACTGCTGTCTCAGTCTCGAACAGATCATCTGTGAATCAGCATCACTGACTCATGTCACAGTCTGTCACACACGTGATCCTTTAGAGATTTCTTTAGCTCTTCTTTACATTCTTTGTCATGTTATACATGTTATACAATAAAACTGACTGCAGACATCAACACATAAATGCACTTGTTCATGTGTCAACCACAGTCAGTTAGCTTTAGCATCCCTGAATAGCTGCTTTTCTGCGTCTGTGACAAACACAAGAGGCTCGCATACCCCGGTCATGCTCCTCACCGTTACGCGACACGAAATACACACTCGGAGAACAGACTATTAAAAGGTGACATATATATTTAGTTATTTCTTACCTGTGCCGAGAATGACAACATCAAATTGAGACGGGAGCTCCTCAGAAGCCATCTTGAAACTACAAACTGTCACGTGACATGCTTGGGTGACGCACGAATCATGTTTTTTCTACACAGGTTTTTAACCACAGCCAATAACACACTACACAAAATATATGATTTTCAAAACAACTCTCGGTAGGCAGAAACGTTATAAATATATATTCATAAAGGGAAAAAAACGATATAAAAAAGCTATTGAAGCAGTATTTTAATGGTTTAATGTAGAAACGTAACGTCGTCTTATATTGACTGGAGAGATGTTATGTTTTTTCTTATGAACATAAAAATTTCTACCAAATATTGTAAAATGGCAAAAAACAAAGACACGCGAAATCACGAATCCTACTACGGCGATGGTGCAGCTCATGAATATTAAACAGCTAATGATGACGTATCTGTCCTTCGTTCATCGCATTCGCAGGCACACATGCTAGCTAGACTACTAACCTTCGCATTAGTAAGATTAATAAATCTAATTTTCAATAACATTATTTGAGAAGTACAAACTTTTTTAATTCGAACTTACTGACAATTTACTGACATGACAGCCAGCAATGAAGATGGATTAAAAAAACTAATACAAGGGATGCAGGCTAATAATAAATAAATAATACATATTAAAAAAGGAACACATTTATTAGCACATCAATATTATGCGTCTGAAATTTAAAATAGTAACAATTTGAAGTAAAGCTATTGAAAAGTCGTTTGACCCTTATTTTTACCTCACAATGTTACTTTCTTTATTCGACTTTTTAATAGCATTACATGAGATTGTTGCTGAAGTAAAGCTTCTCATGACAGCGGTTTTCTTCAATGCAAGTCTAATTTTAGATCCAGAAATCTTTGTATTTTCAGTATTTAATATATTTGTCCCTTTCACTTCTAATGTTAATGCATTAGACGTTTTGCTTGTTTTTAGAAACTGTGAAACAAATTTAAATTGAACTCAGAAATGGATCTATAACACACCACATTGCATGTCTTTTATTTAAAATAAATTGGTTGATGATATAAATTCACCGCTTTAACTCTTGCCAGTTCATTTTTACACAGATCTCCAAGATTCTGACCTGGACACAAAACAATACGGGCAAGCCACTTATAATTCACACTTTTCAAGAACGCTCCCCTTATCTTGAGAGATGCCAGAATGCACCAGAGAATATATTTCAGAGCCCTTTCTTCTATTCCTATCTGCATTTACCAGATATTTCTGTGTTTTTTCAGCGCTTTTTAATGGTTTAAATGCATGCTATGGAGTGCTTGATATTTTCGAGGATCTGAATGTTGTTTCTTGGGCACAGTTTATTGGTAAACCAATAGATATGACCATATCTCCCAAAACAGGATGACCCTTTGGACGTCACTTTTCTTCAGCTTTCTTGAATTACCATCACAGATATTGTCAGTGATACTTATTTCCTAAGCCAAACGGAGACAGGTGTTTATAGCTTCAAAAAAAGACAAACCGGTGACACTTGATCTTCTTCAGTCTGCATTTTTGAAACACGTCTTGTCCGTGCTTAAAACAACAGTGGCAAACGAGACAGATGGCTTACAACAGAAGAAACCTTTTTATCCTCTTCTGGATGCTCTCGTATCTGACGCACCAGGGATTTTTCCAACAAGAGACTGATGGAGGAGTGTCTTCATGTCAACGGCTTGTTCTCCAGGGGATGCAGCCCTCTGTTTTCATCTGAGGAAAAATGTTAAGCCGAACCTGTGTGGATTGAAATCATTTCGTGTGGGGTTTCATCGCCTGCCATCGAACCGGTATGTTCTTAGGGGTTTGTGTCTGGACAGTTTTGAAAGCAAAATCAAAGTGACGAGCGTTACAATGCTTTTTGTGAGAACCAAGCGCTCTATATCTTGCAAGAGCCCACACCTTTCCCCACAGTCTTCTGTGGGATCCAGAGGCTTTGATTCTCACTTCTGAGAACCTATGGTGTCCCCACTCTTATGGCTTTCTGGGTTTGGATAGTACAGGATACTTGCTCTGTTATTGCTTGTTTTACACTTTCAGCCTGACATAGTGGTCTCCCGCACCTCTCATGTCTTATAGGTGTAGCAATTCAAGAATTATTTTATAATTATTAAGGATCCTTAAAAAATACATGTTATGCTTATTTGTGACCTTGCATCAATACATCCACTGCATCTGAAAATATTGTCAACCTGGTGTTTCTTCAAAGATCTGGCGTCCATTCAATCAATATTCTCAAATACCGTCGCAAAGTTTTCACAGTCCGTTGAAACTTTGAAGTGAAATTCAAGGAGACTTCACAGTTCGTTTCATTTATTCGCTGAGCTCTTTATGAAGGTGGCCATCTTGAGAAGAGAGAGGTGAGCGGTAGCAAAACAACACAGAATGACACCATCTGTCAGACCCCTCATAAACTCTGTAAATGAGACATCCACGAGAACATTATTGCATTATAAATCGCGCTGTAAATATACATTAAATTAGAGATTAGTTATCCGAGTGTTTCAGGTCGGGAACGCATGGATGATTTGCAGAACTGCTCTGATGAATTTATATCAGCTCTGACAAACACAAATTATTTTTCACGTACAAAGTCACAAAAATGATTAACAGTTTATTTAATCTTATAGTTAAGGAAACAAAAGCTGACCCAAGAGGGTGTACAAAGTGCGACAAAAAAGGAAGCCTAAAGGTTCAAGGTGTAATTTTTTGGAGGATCTATTGATGTTATGAGTTATGTTTTTATAACCTTAGAATGAGCTTTTTCTATCTTCATACACCACGGTTCCCCTTTAATGGAATTCGCCATGTGGTTTCTACAGTGGCCCTAAAGGGACAAACTGCTCTACAAGAGAACATTTCGTGAATACTACTAATATACTAATATATCTCCTTCGGGAAAGAACTGAAACGCGACGACATCTTAGTCCTGTGTCAACCACCGTAGTGCTTCAGAAGGGAGGGGTGGTGTGAGCCGTTGGTTGCAATTCGCAACCTCACCACTAGATGCATCATTTCAACTTTTATTTTAACTTTTGACCTGTGGTGAGTGGTTCTAACTTGACTTGTAATGCCTGTTGGATTCTACTCAAAAATGATGGTAACAATTTTTTTTTTCAAAATATAAAATATAAAAAAACTATAAATAATTAAATAAATGAACTATTTAGTAACTAATAACTAGAATAGTTATTGCAATGATAATCCAATTAGAGGAATAATAGAGTAATATAATACAAAAAATGTCATGCAAAATTGTCACATTGTTTAGTTTAGGGTTGGGAAAGAGTCACCTGAGAAGCATTTTATTTATCAGGTCACCTTGAGATTCCACCGAGCACTTCACACAATAACAAGCCCCTTCTGTACATACTATTCACTACGATCATATCCAGTAAGTCCACATCACTCATTCAAAGCGCTGAAGGTAGCACTAAGCAGGAGCTGAAAAGTGAAATAACACGTTTTACTCCGAGGTGACTGAAACAGTTAACCTCCTTCGGCCACTTTTCTCCCAGAGTAATTTTTGTTGACGGACGGTGGCGTACACACAGCCAGTGTGTCTTCCAAAACACAAAGCTCTCACAAAAAGGTCCAGTCACCTGTGATTTGGCAGCAAGTGTGAGAAGACTGTCCTTAAATCATCCACGGTGGCTTTCTCAGAGAAATTAAGTACGTCGGGCATACTCAAGTGACAGCTTGTCTGTTCTTAAGTAGTATTAAAGGGTGATATTTTACCCTAAATTAAGAGTCAGGCAACTTTCTGGCACGTGTCACAGCCCAAATGGATTACTGGACCGCTGATGTATGTAGCAATCCGTTGAGTGAAAAACATGTGAGAGCGTAATGAATTTAAAATGCTGTAATAGACATAAATATTTATCACGAGTGACAGTAAAATTAGAAACAACATTCAATTAAAATCAGTTGTAATTTATTGTTGTTATTGATTTGGGTGAGGTGGAAATTTATGCAGAAACATTTCATTACGCCAAGAGGTGCTGGTGATCTGGTTTTGGCCTCTGTGTAATATTTTACATGAGAGGGAAAGAATAATACTATTAAAGCACAGCCACGTATTCCAAACAAACTCTTTCTTTACTGTCTCAGTTTTCTCTTCCTTTCATCTTTTCCTTTCTCTTTTCTTATTTTTCCTTGGCATTAAACCCTGTGTATAAATATGATTGCTTGCATTAGCTTCACAGTATGCCAGTATATGTATAGTGGTCCATGTGTGAGATGAATATGCATTGAGAGGAATGGGGCGGTGCTGGAGGGGTGGTGCAGGCGTGTGCCTGCGGGGCCAGGTATGTTAATCAGTTATTCATTAAGATTAAATATAAGGCGAGTAGTGAGGTGCGATTGAAAACTAGGTAAAATATGTATCTAATTTTCCAGATTGCCACCTAGCTTTTTAATTTCAGCAGGTACTTGGTGGAAATTTGCATGGCATTTAGGCACTCATTACAATATTAATCTTCCCAGAAAAGTTGCAAGGGCTCAAAGGTTAAGCATGATTCCTACATTAATTTCACAACGACTTTTTTCGACCTGTTTAAAGATTCTCATTTACAAAGGTCCTCATTTGCTTGACTAAGTGGTTGAGAGTGTGGAAGAGGACGTGGATTTGGTGTAACAATGAATAAACGTGAGTCCAATGTAATACTGTGAAGAAATACTAATAAAATTAGTTTGACTTAAAATTTAGCAAACAAGCGAAGAGTTTTTTGTCATTTTTATAGAGATCAGATCGATCTCTTAGTGAAGAGAATGTTTAGCTTTCAAACTGATATGAAGTACTCTGCCTCCTGGTGAATATATATTTGTCAATCTACATCTTATGTCAGAGGAGCTGTTGTTCTTTTCAGTGGATTTATAGGACAACAACAATGGCAAGTTTTGGTGAACAAAATAACAGAAACTAATTGAAAAGCGAATAGCCAGCTGTCAGGGTTTTGTCATCAAACTTTTGAGAGAATTAATAATGAAAAATTATAATCTAAACTAACCCAGAGCTATAATAAACTATAATAACCCGAATATGATATTATGCTTAATTTATGTTCACGTTATACAGTTGTTGACATGTTTAGAGCCTTTGAAAATGGCAATTTGACAATATCTATCCACGTTGTACATTATAACCAAAGCAGTGTTTGTTGATGTAGTATAAAAAAATTGAAATGGAGATTGTGGGTCACATTGGAAAGGCTATATTGCATTATTCATTATGTAAAGTTGGGTGGGTGTCTTCGATGTGGAAGGAGAGATTGCGGAGACCTGTCATGCTTGATACGGGACTGTCATTGCTTGTAATTTGTGACACAGAACAGTGATCCCCACCATTGATACGTCTCCTGCATCACCTCCTGGTGTCTTCAAACAACACAAGGATTCCTGCTATGTCCAATCAAATCCATTTTAAATCAAATAAGATTTCCTCACCCACTGTAATCAATGCTTTTAGTATAAAAATGAATCAATAATAATAATGCGAATGATAAAACATCGCTGGTTGGAGTATTTGGGTGTATGTTAATGAAAGTTTATTAATAAAGGTTATTAAAATATTTAATGGTTAAAATATGTCATATAAAAATGTAAAAATTACAAATTGAATGTAAATAAATAAATAAAAGATACAGTTTAATCCGCCTATTAAAACCATCTAAAAGTTGAATTGATTCTAGCGTTAACACAAGTCCCCGCCTATAACTAGCAGATGACCAATAATACGCGAAGCCGTGTGCCACCGCACCTCTCATTGGCCGTAAGAACTGTCACTTCGGCCAGTGGTGGGCTGGCTAATTGAATCGCTGTGTGCGATACTCTTCTATCATCTCACTCTCGAGGAAGGTAGTTGTACATTAGAGACCATCAGCAGACGCTAACGGAGACGCATGAGAAACGCCGCGTAAAGCCGCGAAACAGTGCGAGGAGCCAGCAAAGGTGTGCTTGAGAGAGCGAAAGCGACTCAAAAGTGCGGAAAGGAGGAAACTTCAAACAAACTATGGCCGTATCAGCAACTCCTCCGGTGCTTTCACCGACCTCCACTCCCGGGGGCTCGAGCAGCCTCTTCCGTCCAGACTCTCTGTACTCCAGCCCGGCCGAGTCCCCGCGACTGACCAGCAGCATGATCAACTCCTTCATCGCCGGCGCAGGCGGCGGCAGCGCTAACGGGAACGGGAACGGCCCCGCCGGCGTTAATAACAACGAGTGTAAGATGGTGGAGGTGCACGGGGTGAAAGTAGCCTCTTTCACCGTGGACGGTCAGGAGCTCATCTGTCTCCCGCAGGTGTTTGACCTGTTCCTGAAGCACCTGGTCGGCGGGCTGCACACCGTCTACACCAAGCTGAAGCGGCTGGATATATGTCCGGTGGTGTGCACGGTGGAGCAGGTGCGGATCCTGCGCGGACTCGGAGCCATTCAGCCGGGCGTGAACCGGTGCAAACTCATCACCCGAAAAGACTTCGAGGCGCTTTATAACGACTGCACCAATGCCAGGCAAGAGTTTTGTGCACTGACATTTGCCACATCACACACTTACACTCAATCTGATGTTATTCTAAACTTTCTCAACTCGTGAGGTTTGTCGTAGGCTACTCTGTGAAGTTTGCGACACTAAACAAACTTTAAGTGATTGACACGCGCTATGACGCTAAACATATCTGCGCCGTTTTGAACAATAAAAATGAGAAAATTAGAAGTTGGACGTTTTTTACGATACGTAGACGAAACAAACATCATTCGTTTTATTTGTGCTTTCTAATAAGTAATGTTTTATTGACCTGTTTATGATTTTTAAAGTGAATTAGGTGCATGCGTAAAACCGGGTCATAAAATTATTTATATTCTGTTTATATTTCTGCCAAACCACCTGCGGGTTGGACCTCTTGCCCATTTTAAAGCCAATACGCAGGAAAAATACTGTAGATTGTAGTAAAGACGAATCAAAGCAAGACTTTTTCAAACTTTTTACTTTATTTTTAAAGAAAATAATCACTCTTATAACATAACTTTGTGTATTCTGGGTTTATTACACAGTTGAATTAATTGTAAAGAAAAAAGAAAAGAAACGTTTGACAGCTGCCGTATTTTAGTTCATTCACAATGAAATTCATCTTAGTAGCCTATATAATGTTAAACTCTATATTTCTTTCAAGGGTTTTTATAAACCGCAATCAACCAGATAAGCAAAATTAAGCAGATAAGCAAAACTTTACAACACTGAACGTTTTTCTCGTTATAAGTAGACGTTTAAAACTATTGTTTTGATCTGTTAAAAACTAACATGATTAGGCAATTCTAAACTCAATATTTATCACCGTTGGCGATCTGACTTTAATTGTATTTCATGAACATATGTTTCTTCTATTAACGTTGATGTCAACTTGCATGTCAGCAATGACAGCTCTTTGGACCAGGGGTCATATTTCGGTTGCATTTCACTTTCTTCTGTTATATGCACCACTGAGTCAAGCTCACGTGCGAGTAGATGAATCACATAATGCACCTGAAACAAGTGTCTTATCCTGGGCCAAATCTGTTCGGTGTTTTGGAATTTTTGATACTCTGTTTGTCTGGACGATGTCCCATGCCTCATTTGGATGAGGTGTTGGGCCATGTTGCATAAATCAATGAATCACCTCTCTGGATCTGTGGCTCTGTTTGGTGTGGAGATGTTATTCTTAGCTTTTTATCATGACAGATGCATTAGTGTTCTCACACTCCTCGAGCAATGTCAGCTTGTGTGTGTGGCTGGTGTGGTGGGACACAAGGGAGCAGGGCACTTTTTAAAGACCTTTACCATCCAAAGAAAATAATTATATTTTATATTAAAATTGGAGCATCTTATCGTATATGCTGATTCTGAAACGACAGTCACACCCACGCTTGTATATTCGTAGCGCAATGTGTTTACCTTCATTGTCTTTTCTAAATACACTTGCCTCAATTTGATTTGTGATTATTAATAACACTTGATACAAAACATATGATACAAGTTAATATTTCTGGTTGTATTGATATTTTACCAACAATTATTGTAGTTAAGTTAAGCTAAGTTTAGAAGACAAGGCTTTCTGCGACGTCTATCACTCTGTGTGTTTGAATCCTCGACGTGCTTTCAGTTCTTGTTTTTATTTACATTATGTTTTACTTTACAGGTAAGAGGAAAGGTATTGAAAATTGGGAGAGTTAAATGTGCACGTTTTCACGCTGAGGAGCACAGTGAGTGTGTGTGTGTGTGTGTGCTTCCGTGCGTGCGTGCGTAAGCTCGGAGGATGCGTGCGTGTTTTAGAGAAGAGAGAGAGCGCATATCCAGATGGCCATTCCGGGCAAGGTTCGGTAATTAACCTTTTAACATCCCCAGCACAACCTCCAGAAGAATCCCCCATCACTTTATTGGGTTTTACGCACTTCTAAATCAATCTGGTGTGCACATCTAATTAGAAATGAGAAGAGAGAGAGTTTTACAACATTATTTTGTTTAATTTCGAGTCTGGGCAAAATGGACAAATACGAGGTGCGGAACGCTGCGTTTTTCACTCGTCGGTCAGATTGCAGCATACGGTCGGATAATGAAATTGCCGGAGCAATGGCCCCCCTGAAATTGAATTCGCTTCTCAGCATCGTTGCTTTACAGTTCACCTTCGCGAGCGTCGCTTTTATAGTCAGATTTAAACACCATCCACCGTCCCGCTTCCAGATGGCTGAAACTAATGTGCGCTTGCCCCTCGCCTCCTCTCTCCCCCACCCCTCTCATCTCCTCCCACAACATCTCTTTGGGAGAAGGGCTAAGCTGGAACAAATGGGTGTCTTTTGCATCAGTTTCGAACGGGACAGCCATGGTGCAACTATGCACAGTGCCGAGCAACACAGGAATGTGTCTCCAAATAGTTATCTACTGGTTAGGGGGTGTTCAGGAGTGATCCAAATCATCTTTGCGCAGTTACCTGTGATCCGGTGGAACAGTTCAATAATTAAAACACATCGTTAACTCGTCCTAATAGCGCGTAACGGGAGAGTTTTGGCGTGTCCGGATGGAGGATTTTGGCGCGTGTGTCAGCTAAATACTAGGTATTAAGAATTCTAGGTTTCGAGACACACCCTAGGAAAGGAAGGTTTTTAAAAACTGCTACATTTAAAGGCATCAAAAATGTCCAAATCAGCACACGGCACTCACGGCCCGCTTTTATGATTTCTCAGCTCCGCAATTGATCTCCGGGTTTTTAATGCATTCATTATTTATTAAAAAGAATTTGCAAGCTAAACATAACACTAAACTAGTTTGCACTTGGGGACTGCACTTAGGAAATTGAATGGGAATTACATTAGAGATGAACATCTGTGCTCGCTCTTCTGGCTCTTCGCAAAGGTGGATTGGATTAGTTTAACTGCGTTTTTCCACCGAGAGCAAAAGCTTCCAAAAATATAAAAGGTGCAGAAAGCACTTGTCCACTAATATTTATTGCGCCACCGATCAGAGACTTATTTCATGCGAATAACATCATAAAAAGAGAGAGGCGTCTTTTTGCATTCATAGCAGGAGTCGCAGGAATTGTCAACTTAAATCATAAAACGCATCACTTGCTAGAAAGCTTGTCATGTTTTTTTTCGCCTCTTGAAGCGATTTGCTTTTTTTAGTCATTAATTTAAAATGTGTCTAATTCCCATCGTTGCCCCAGGCTCGTGATACCATCACACTGCGCGTTTCAACCATTCCCTAAAATGCACAAAATAACACCTCTGAAAAGATGATGTTAAAAGAAATTGAATTACAATCTACGCATTGTTTACTTTAGTAAATAAATGCATGTTTGAACAATAAACAAGATTGTGCAATCTTAAACAAACACTTTATAAAAATGAAAAGCACACTACTTATGCGTGAACATTTATCATTAATAACAAGAGTGCGAGCTCCAATACGTGGCCGCGCGTCTCCAAAGTGTCTTGTAAACAGTCGCGCGTGCACGTAGTGTGCGCGCCCGGTCCATATGGACCGCAGCTCAGAGCCTGTGGCTGCGCCCGAGGCTCTGATGCTCAGCCCGGCCGGGCACCAGAGACACCCCGCTGTCTCATCAAATCTCTTCAGGTTGCGCACCTTAATGTCAGCCATTAATTATAAATCCATCTTTTTCTGGGTTACCTTCTTTTGCAGATTGACTGTTCCCTTTAACTTTTCTGTATAGAGTAAATTAGGAATTAAGACAACTTGAAATATGTATGGCCTCAGCTCCCATTTTTACATGTGAAGCAAATATTGTGTTTTTGAGAAGATAATATTAGGACAATTCTTTCATGCTGTTCAAATGTGCACATGCAAAGAAAGTGTTAAGCCACAAATGTATTTGCATTAGAAGCAAAGTAAGAAGCATACAAGGAAATCTGGAGCTCGAATAACTTCATTTTTCTCCATTTGGCAATTGCAACTGGCGTCAAACTGGTTTTAAGTGGAAGTGTCCAGAAAATGTCCAAATTACATATCTATCATCGAAAACTTTTATTTTTCAATTAAAAACTGTGCTCTTTTACTGTGCTTCTTTTTATATTTTATTATTTATGCTGTAAAACATTTTGTAAATTGCAAATGGGCAGCTGGTCCTCCAGAGCAGCTAATCTCTCTCTCGGCCTCTCTGATTGCGAACATGTTGGAGACCTGGGCCTGCTTAACTGCTGACGGGCTCTTATAAACCAACTTGTGGCCATGCGAGTTCTCATTAATGTTGGCGGGTGCCTGTTCCAAGCCACATCGCTTTAATAACTAGTCCCATGCGTAACCAATGAATTAGAGGCAAAGCAAAGACACATGTGGTCAATTAGCGATGGAAACAGGCTACTTGAATCCTCGCGCGCGAAAATCACAAACACAAATTAGAGCGCCGGAACATCGCCACGTGCGCGAATAAACCCAAATTACATATTGACATTCGCAATCATCTAAAGATGCCGGAGGACCGTTTAGAAGCCACAATTATGAAGTAAGACTGTTAATATAGACCGTCATGACGGAATGAAGGATAGCAGGTGTTCGGCGATGCGCAGCGACGTGGTACGGAGAATCAGAGAGGTTAAAACAGACAGATGGATATGGCCTGTCAAGAATCTCACAAGAGGAAAAATGACACATTACGCTCACCATGGAGAGAGAGAGGGAAAGAGAGAGGGAGAGAGAGAGACTAGTGTCATTTTGACTTTGGGAAAGTCTCCTCCCGAGCTTAATGACACATCTGCAGCCGGGCTATATTTATTACAGTCATGTAGAATAAAATTGATTGTCTCCTAAAATTAATTTTTGCTTTGCCTCTAGCAGTGCTTTAATGGAGGACAGTAGGCCCCGTGCAAGAGTATTGTTTAATCACATTAGTATCACAGCCCCCAGGACAGGCGAGATAATTGTACAAACGAACATCGAAATATGTATCTCTAACTCTTATGATTGAATTATGCAAATGACTTATCTTCTGCCCTTCCAAGCACTAATCATCTAATTAGGACTGATGTTTTAAACGCTTGTTTTTGGACGGGGATCCGGCGAGAAGCAGGAAGCAGAAAATTGAATGTGACACTAAAATCGGCAAAGTAGCTCGTAGCGGAAGAGCTGGTGTTTTCTTTTCCCTCCGCCCTTCCATTGTGTGCCGTGGTGGCGAGAAGACGATTAGAGCAGTTTTGTCAAGTATTGAAACGTAAGCCCCATCTAATCCATTTTCAAGAGTTCATCATTTTCTGTTTAATGGTTGAGCTCGACGCCAAGCATTAGCCTACGCGGCGTGCTGGAGGGAACTAAAGCCGGTCGAGGAAGTGCTAACTAGCATCCCAATTATGCCGATTAATTTTTCATGACATGTTCCGCCATACGCCCCGTTCCTGCGAGCTAGCAGCTGTTGATCCGTTCGACAAAGATGTTTGCGTGCCCGAATCTGGTTACGGTAATGATAGCCGATCTCTGACGCTCGGCTCACTCAGACTCTTTCAATCTCGTTTTGGAGGAGTTGAAAGACGGTGAGATCACAGGAAATGGCCAAGTCGCACTTTCCTCTTGTCAGATGAGTGTTTACAGTTGTCTACCACATCTGGAGGCAATAATTTGCCGCTTTACCCCCCTCAATCGGGTTCGGGCAGATGGGTTCACCTGAAGAGCAGGACGCCGCCCTGCTTTTCCTCGCTCTTGTTAGATGCCTCAAGTGGGTCTTGTTTGGGAAAGAAGAGCGTGTTCTTGGTTTGACCCGAGTTTTGTTGGTTTTTCACACACCATGTGAAAATGATGATGATGATCGTTGAAGGGGGTGCTGTAACAACGGTCTGGTCTGTTGGGATGTGAATTTCATCATTCACTTAACCTCATGTCATTTCAAAGCTGTATGACTTTCTGTCATCTGCAGAACACAAAATAGATATTATGAAAAATGTCAGTAACCGAACGATGTTGGTCCCCATTGACTTCCATATGGACACAAAACCACGGAGCCATTTTACCAAATATCTTCTTTTGTGTTTCACATCAGGGTGAATAAATGATGAAAGAATTCTCATGTTTGCGCAAACTATCCATTTAAAAACTTTGTCTTCGATGACCGTATTACTGCGGCGCCCTGCTACGTCAAAAGCCTCTGACAGACTGAAGGTATATCGATGTCAAGTTGAAACGGAGACATCTGTTCGCTCCAGAATATTAAAAGAAGTAAAGATAAAAGAAGTGTATAGGGGAATGTGAAGGGTCGGGGAGGGTGTGTGTGAGTGTTTGTGTGCCTCTCTGCGTCTGGGTTAAATCAAGAAAAGCCCTGGGTATGTGATGACATCATGGCCAGTTTTGGTGCTCTTGGTGGATCTGTTAGGGATTCATTCTTGCACCGTCTGCCCCGCGGAGCACAGCTCCAATTACCCCCCGCCACACACACACACACACACCCACACACCTATACGCCATCATCCGGATGCGTGCATCAAAGCAGAACAAGCCTGCAAAACTTTTGAAATGAGTCACCGTTGTATTCATATGGAAGTCAGACTACAAAGAAGTAATTCAGGACAGTAGTTTATTTAATTTCGTGTTTTGTTCTCATCTATTATAATAAAAAAAATGTGTTTAGGATGGACTGCTTAAAAGGACAGTTTACTTAAAAATAAAACTTAGGTGTCTTTCAAAACCTTTAGGTGACTCATTCTTCTGCTGAACACAAAAGGCGATATTTTGAGAAATGTCTCGGTGGTTTCGTGTTTATACAATGGAAGTCGATGAGGGTCAATGCTGTTTGGTTCCCAACATTCTTCAAAATGTCTTTTTTTATGTTCTGCTGAAGAAAGACTGTCAAACGGGTTTGAAATGACATGATGATGAGGAAACGATGAAAGAATGCTCAATTTTTGGGTGAACTGTCCCTGTAAGGCTGTCCTGTATGCTGTCTTTTTGTATTGTGTGTATTTGTGTTTTATTTTGATTGGTTAATGTGGTGATGTGTGCAGAACAGCTGGTCTTGACACTTTTCTGTTTGTTCTTTCAATCTTTTGTCTTTTGTTTGTATGTGTCGTGATTGACAGCTGCATTGATGCTATTGAGATTTGGTGGTCTCACAGTATGTGGACCACTGGTTGTACAAGGCTGTGTGTCTTTATCAAAATCTCTTTGTTGCACTGTATTTTTTGTCATCTAAAATCGAGCCTAATGCATAGTTGTTTTCAATTATATTTTCATGTTCATGTGTGTCGTTTGAAACCATTCAATCTCTTGTGCTTCGTTGCAGTTGGTTTTCCTTTTTTACAAATCCAAGGAAAAGATTCAAATGATTCTACACAATCATGAACATGCTCAATAACACTGTCATTTATGTGTTTTCCGTTCTCATTTTTCCCCTCATAAGTATGTAAGATAGTTGTTGTTAAAAGCTGCCCTAGGCCTGATTGGAAACATGCTAAGCATGTGTGCGGGACTGTAAATTGGAACCACACTATGAAGCAGCTTATGCGCTTGTTTATTCACCATTATGATGCGTGTCTTTAAAAATGCCCTGGAGACACCTCATTGGACAGACCTGCGTCCAATCAGTGAAATGGTTAATGATCACACCCATGTCTCGCCCTGTTACAGTTCCTATTTGTGTAAAGTATGGACATACGTATGTGGACAACAATCAAATACACACAATGTATACATGAAAAAGTGCTGAATTTTCAGAGATCGCTTTGTTTTGTCACATGCAGTTCTCTCTCAGTTTGAAACATGTTACTTGTGTTTTAGTGTTAGTAAGTTTCCTGTGTTTGTAGCTTTCATACGTCCATATGGTTAGAAGCCTTGGCTGCAATCTGCTTACATGCAGACACACACACACACACACACACACACAACCAGAGAAACCTTTTGAACACAATGGAAGGTCAGTTTGTGTGTGTGTGTATGTATGCAAGGATGGGGTGGGCTGACACTGTGCATATGAACGTCTGTGTGTAAATATTGAGTCTGTGTAGAATAATGGTTGTTGTTTGTGTGAATGCATGCATGCATGTGTGTGTACGTGGGGGGGTGGTATCTTCTGATGAAAACAATCAGGCCCTGTGTGGTTTCATTACAGGGTAATGTCTCGCCAGATTGTTACGGATAGTTAAAATGAAATGAAGTGAATTAGGAAAACAAGCGGAGAGCATGCACAGCTCTTTATTGCTTTCGTTTGAAGACACACATTGACAATGATCTGCATTCAGTTTAGTGCATGTATCAGATAACAGATCAAAAACTACCTGTGAGTGTGTGTGTGTGTGTGTGTGTGAGAGAGAGTTTGCTTGTCGTGCACTAGCTTGTCAAACATACTTGGATGCAGCTGTTTGAATATGTGTGTCATGCAGTTAAAATCTCTCATTAATAAATATTAAGTTCTTCATGCTTTTTTGGGGAGAATTAGACACAGGACAGCATCATTAATATGGTGCTTTGCTTTTTATGAGGCATTGTGTCAATCTCTTGATATGATAACCAGTGATGGGAGTAATGGATTTAGAAAGGAACAGTTCACCCAGAAGTAAAAATTCTGTCTTTGTTTCGCCCTCAAATTGTTCAAAATTAGTATGATTTTCTTTATTTTGATGAAAGCAGAGAAAGCTTTTTGGAAGAATGCTTGTAACCAAACAGAGATGGTGGTCTAGTGGGTTAAACCACTGAACTGGTAATCAAAGGTTGCTGGTTTGATCCCAGCAGCCACCACCAGTCTGTCCACCAACTTACTCCATGTTGCTCCAGGGGGATTGTCCCTGTAATAAGTGCACTGTAAGTCGCTTTGGATAAAAGCGTCTGCCAAATGCCTAAAATGTAAATGTAAATGCAAACAGTTCCACCATTGACTACCATAGTATGAAAAACAACAATGCTAGTCAAAAGTGTCCCAGAACTGTTTGCTGTCCTACATCCTACAAAATTTCTTGATAACACTTTCCTTGAAGCATGTATGTATAATGCATTATAAATGTAGTTTTTAATTCACCTTTTAATGCATTGTCAACTAATTCATTGTTACACTACACATTTTAAATTGGTTATAATTCTTTACAACTACATATAATGCATTACAACACAAATTATGAAGAATTGTAATGCATTTTAGACTTGAATAACTCTTTATAATGCATTATACGTACATGCTTCAAGGTGTTACCAATATCTTTTTTTGTATCCAACAGAACAAAGTCATTTCTTAAGCACTTTTTCTACTAGTCAATAGTGGCCAAGAACTGTTTGGTTACAAGGATTCTTCCAAATGCTTTCTCTGTGTTCATCAAAACAAAGAAAACTTGAGGGTGAGTAAATGAAGACAGAATTTATTTTTGGGTGAACTGTCCCTTTAAGTAAATTACTAGCCTTTCGGTAAAGTAAGGGATTACTTTTTATTGCTAAGTTTAATTGCAGTTGATGCATTGGTATTTCATACTAAACTTTTAACAATTCTGCATAAAACTATTGAATTTGGAAACTTATATTAGACAACTTTGTTGCATGTAAAATTAGTTTTTGTTGAAATTTCTATGAAAAAATATTAATTGAAAAGTATTTTGCCACATTTATTTATTTCAATTTTAACATTTGCTAATACGATATTTAAGTCAATGTTACATGTTAACATTGCTTACTATTTGAATCATTATTTAACTGTTAATAATAGTTAATGCACAGTAAACTATAACATGAACAATGAACATGAACCAACAACACAAACAAAAATTTATAAAAGATGAAAAACTTTATTGCTCATCGTTAGTTCACGTTTACTCGTGCATTTACAAATGTTAACAAACACAATCTTATTGTAAAATCTATTAAATTACATGGAAGAGTTTAAAGTTTAATATCTATGGTTAAAGTCTTACGGTTAATGCACGGACGCATATTTTAATTCTGAAATGACGTGATGAGTTGAGTCTTTGAAAACATTTACATGCAGTTTCTTAAACAGAAGACTTAGATAATTGATATGTCAGTTATCAGTAATGACATTTTTGATGACAAGTTTGTTGAAAATCATGTTTGGTTATATCTCGTCGTTCACTTCTTCAAACAGTTTTAGTGCTTCAGAAACTGAGAACATGATAATGACATTCCTTTGTGTTCATTATTGATTTTATTGATAAGGCTTGTTGTTACGGCTTGTTTGATTTTAGAGCTCACGGTCAATGTAATGTCAGTGTAACAGCACTTTCACCGTAGCTTTTGCTTCGCACTGTAATTCAACAGCACACACGGTCCTCCTGGCTTTTCCCATGGTGCTTCAGTGTGAGATTGCAGTGTGAGGGATGGCAGGCACACCTGACCTGCCTGTTCCACCAGGGCTTGTGGGTAATGGATGGGTCAGAGCTTTTTTTTGATGTTTTATTGAAAGATCACCACGGCTGTCCTGCCTTTCGCCCGACTATAAATCAGGGTCCTCTGTGGGCCGCCGGACTGTCCAAAGTGTGGTTTATGTCAGATGGGTCAGGAAGGGCCTCCAATCCCATCACTTCAGCTCACCTATATCACCCACAGACACACAAAAAACCTCACCGCCTCAAAAGGCCACCGTGGCCACTAAACAATGTGTGTGTCAGAGACGCATACACACATATGCAGGAGTTAATCTGCTTATTCTTTGCACTCGGATGATAACATCAGATATAGTTTATTGTTTTCAAATGCTCAACGGTCTTCACAGGATTTGTGAGTTTGAACAGATTAAATATTATATAAGTAAAAGTTAAGATGCGCTGTACTGTATATTAAAATAAGGCTGTAAGTGATAAAACCAATACAATTTTGATTTCACCAACTGATATAATGAATTAACTTTTATATGTATGTTTTTTTACGTTCAATGAATATGTTCAATTTAAAAACATTGGTATATTGCCAATTGTAGATAACAAACCGATAGTTTGGCATACTAAAAGTTCCAATCCATTTTCAATAAAAATGATTTTATGATGCAGCTAAAAACTGTCTAGTATATTTAATTCACTTTTTTTCTTTTCTAATTTAAAACATGAGCAAAATGGTGATCTATTTGAATGACAAAAGTTAAAATAAGTGAGCAAGAGACAAATATCAGTATAGTCCAATTGTTGCATAAAATCGGTATCGGCAAAAAAGCTTGTGCATAGAATTATGTGCACTCAATCTTTAGTGTGGCTTTAAGTTGTATGCTAAAAGCCTTCCTTCTTATGACAAGACTTATTTTAAAGACTTTTGACTCTTATGATGGCCTACTGAATGTTAAAAGATCTTATTATGTACTGTTTAATATTTCTTAATTTTTTATTTTTTTTACTTTACTAATTGTAAACATGATCAAAGCTGTGATCTATTTTAATGACAAAAGTTAAAATAAGCGAGCAAGTGACAAATGTTGGTATGGGACAGTTGTTGATTAAAATCGGTATCGGCAAAAACTACTTGCATCACTCACTGTCACTCTTTTATTTGCAAGAGTGCTCTTACGATTTCAATTTATACGTTGTTTAAAGGAAGGATTTGACAGAATGTGAAATAACAACAAAAGTGAGCAAGCGACAAATATCGGCCGAATATCGGATTTTGTCATTTGGATTTTCGGAACTTGTGATTGAGTTAAGCACAAACTTTAGTTTAGTGTCACTTGCCTCTCGTACTTGTCCGACAACCACAAATAACTTTTGTCTGTTGTCTCGTGGTGCAGAAAAGACTCTCTCCTACGTTTTTTTACAGTCGGACTGCTGATGCAGCACAAACTCGGCCGTTTTCTCACAGCTCTCCCTTAATAACGCCGTTAATGAGTAAGTTGATGTAGTTGAACGTTTAGTTAATAAATATGTCAGACTTTTACCTCTCGCTCCCCCGCTCCCTCCTTCCGCTCCTTGTCTCTCTCTCTCGCAGTTTCCCAGGCTTGCCGAGAAATCGCAATTAGTTTTAGATTTACGCTACGATGACAGACAGTGGTATATAAATAGAGGTTAAACACACAATTTACATATTAATTTCATGATTCATTTAATCAATGATTTATGTGGATATAGATTGCTTTTAATCCGCCTCTCAGCGGCAACGTTGGCTCTCTCGCGCTCGCTCTTCTCCGCTCTTCACCGAGCGTGACAGGATAGAGTGCCGCGCTCGTTCTTCTCCCCTCTATCTCTCCCTCTCTCCTCGGAGCTGCTCAGTGGCTCGGAGAGCAGTGCGAACGGAGGGGCTCCAAACGGCACTCCTAATTGGTTTAATTTTTCAGTGCGTGCACCGAACCTGACACTCGTTTACTGCGCGCCGCCGTATCTCCTTTCTCTCTTTCACCGGCTCTCTCTCCCCGATCTCCCTCTCGGCTCTCTCTCTCACTCCATTAATAAAAGGGTAATAATCGCTCCGGTTAAAGGGATGGTAATGAGAGCAGTGGTTATGGTGATTGGTGGCGGCGGTTGTGTATTCATAACAGATCTCTCATACGGAGGCGAGGAGGCTGTAATTGAGGCATGATTGAGACGCATACGCTCCCCTCCGCCGCCGGATCGTGGAGGACATCAGGGGAACTGAACGAAGACACCTCGGCGGAGGCTAAAGTTCGGAATGAAGATCAGTGTTAAATGTGTATGCAGCAGCGTGAAACAGATTTTTTTTATTGTTAGCGGGTTATTCCACGCAAATGTCAACCTGTTAAGACGAACAAAATCATGTTCTTTACAAAGGTCTCTATTAAAGTTTTTAAAGCATAGATTTCCATAGTCAGATAAGTGAATTGCCACATCCATATCCGAATTGTCACATTCAACGGTCCAAATTCCTCATAAATGGGCACATTAAAATGCTTTTTTATAAAGGGTCATGCGTCCTTCTTTGTCACATCCGTAACGCATACATTTTTCTCTCATAAAACAGAAAACTCATGCATAGACTGATATTTTACTGATGTTTGGACTCTATAATCGATGCTTAGTAAAACATTAACAAACCATTCAATATGGTGGTAATAAATACATTCTCTGAGAATTTATATTTGAAGTTTTGACTGAAAAAGTCACATCCACAACGGTCCATATTCCTTAGAATGGGAACGTGAAAATTAAAATAACTTTTTTATAAAGGGTCACCCCCTCTCCATTTGTTGGGTATGATTGCTTCTGGTTTGTGTATTTTAATTCACAGAAATCCTACAAAATATGTTTCTCAAAAACATGTGTCCTATTGTGTCACATCCGTAACGCATCAATTTTTCTCTTATAAAACAGAAAACTCACGCATAGACTGATATTTTTCCCGACTCTCATCAGGAGTTTAGTAAAACTTCAATATGTTGGTGATAAATACATTCCCTGAGGATTTATTTTTCAAGTTTGACTGAAAATGTCACATCCATAACGCTGTAATTGCCCATTTGAGGACTATCTTAAGCACTACTGACTGCTAATACGCAACTGTTGATGCTGTGTTGAGCTTTCTTTAACTGAAAAGTCCATTCAGCCTAATTTTCTATTCTGGTTAGCGATAACACTTCCGCTCTGTCCTTACCGCGTTTTGACATTTGCCCCCTGCAAATTGTTCTCTTATCATATGCCACACTGTTCTCCAAAATACAGTCCAGTCCGCTCATATGACAACTGCTAAAATCGTTTTATCAGACAAACACTTTTTTCGCGAGTCGTAAATGAAGATTAAAGCTTGCGTTGTTGGAGATGGAACAAATTGAAATGATTTATTGGCGCTGACATGGACGTGTCGCGGCGGTGGGGGGGGCTGGAATAAAAGAGGGTGGGGAAGGTGGAACGTGAAGAGGTGTGAGATAGCTGCACATCTCGCGGAAGGTAAATAATGGTCTTTAATTATTTGCTGCCAGAGCCGTTGAAAGCTGGAGCTGATACTGTCACAGGGCCGACGCAGCTGCCGTGACGTGCAGTTAGCAATGTTAAAGGTGATAATAGTGCACGTGCAGGAGCATTCGGGGATGAATCTCCAGACGCGCACGCGGATGAATGATGGCCTTTGCATGTGATAAAAACACAGCAGAATCAAGCGGCCGGTAATAGGGCTGTGTTAACCTCCATCTATTTAGGCAGGAGCGCAGGTCCATGGAGTGGACGCCAATCAGTCGTATATAAATCCATCAGCTCAATCAATAAATGAGTCATGATTGAACAGCTGATGCTAGATCCCATCATCATTAGTGTTTATGACACATAATCTCTCCTTATTTAAAGGTACAGTTCAACCCAAATTGAAAATTCGGTCATCACTCTTGGCGCTCCAAAGCCGTTTCTGGACGGGACACAAAAGTGTGATTTTATCTATTTGGAATAGATTGATCGTAAATGATCGGATTGTTAAAAGTTGGTTGTCTAAACAGAGCTTTTTGGGAAAACAATTCAAATAAAGCTTTTTAGCTATTGGTTAACATTTTGCAATGCTCACACAGAGCCTAAATGGAAATGCCAAGTTGTCTCAGCGGCTCAGGAGGTTATTACATTTTGATGAAAGATTTTAAAGACACAAATTTTTCTTTGAAATAACCTGGACTGATGAGCCACGTGTAATGTGAAGGTCAGGAATGTGCATTTAAAAGTAACTTCGTATGAGCTTCAATTTATCAAATGAACTGCAAAACTACAAGTTACATGATGTATTTTTATTTATGGGTTGAAGTCAAGTTTCGTCACCTGACAGGTTCACTTATTACTGTAATCTTACTATTTAAAATCAGTGTATATTATAAAAAAGAAAATGCTTGGATCATTCACTCACCAACCCACAATTCATTTCAAACCTGTTTGACTTTCTTTCTTCTGCAGAACACAAAAGAAGATATTTTGAAGAACGACTTTGACTTCCATTGTATGGACACAAAACCATTTTGACATTTCTTAAAATATCTTTCGTGTTGCAGAAGAAAGAGTCACAAACAGGTTTTAAACGACATGAGGGTGAATTGATTTTTGGGCCGAACTATTCCTTTAAGTAAAGCACTGAACCATGACTTCAAGTACTTGCTCAATAACAGTTTTTACTCGTTCATTTTGCAGTTTACGTATTATTTTTTTTTTTTCATATTTAAACCAAGTTTTTCTGCATTCTACGAGTGAATTCTAAGTACATTACTATACAGAAAGGTTTACCCTCAGTGCCAGTGATCTGCCAGACTGGCACCTGCTGGGCATACTGGCATGGGCACACCCTGCTAGTCAGAGGAGAGCTCTTTCCCCCCTTTCACCTGCCGTAAAACCCAGCCCCAAGCTCAACCGCCAGCACGAACCACTTTTTACGATCCCCGTTAAGCCCATAACATATACTGGCTATGATTGGGAACGGGCACGCGTGGGTTTTCAGTGAATATGCATCCCAGGACAGCCGTGCGACCGCGCCATTGTCTCGTAACCATCTCAACTCGTTAATTTTCTCCTCAAAAATTCCTTCAGTCACCCCTGCGCAGCATACACGGGGCCTTTTTGACATTCTTAGAGTGTCGGGGAGGAGATTGTTGAAAAGGGTTTAACAACTGTTAAAGAGAGTCTCCCTCACAAACAACCACGTGCGCTTGTTCTGCATATCGCACCCTCTCAAGTAACACGCATAACAAAATGTATAAGACACAAGCGCATTCATTCAAATTAACTCATGCGTTTGCGTTCATCTCGCAACTTCTCGTCCGTCTCCGCACACATGAAGGACACTAAAGTCATACACAAATACATACGCGCAGAGCATGGCGTGGGAATGAATGCGTGTCTATTTGAGCTGGAGTGTACGGTAAAATGGGCCGGGAAGAAGCGGGTCAGGGTTAGTGTATACGCAAGGTCACGTTTAAAACACACGGGTTGGAAGGGCCCATAAATCAGCCGGCGCATACGGCTGCCCTCCGCACTGCCTGATTTAACACCTGCGCCCAGACCTTCCTTGTCAGGCCCGGCGTTCTTTATTACCCGCCTGTGCTCACTACAGCAGCAGCACAGATAGAGTTCACCTTTGAAAGAGCCGCAGTAACTCTCTTTCTCCCGTGCCGGCGTGCTATCTATCGCCTTTCTCTTTTCCACTATGCCCTATGGTCACAGTTCAGGGAGTGGTCAGATATGCAGAGGCGTGCGAGGGCACATGTAGGAAATTGACCATTTTAATGCTTCCTTTTGGGTAAGAAGAAAGACAAATGCGGCCATGTGTCCGCACACGATGTGGATTTACAGTGTGTGGTCTGTTGTTTATAGTTGCTATTTATTACTGTTTGGTTAAGTATGTTTTATGATCATTTTGCACAGCTGGCAATATGAAATGAAACCTAAAATTGTTGCTTCATTTTAAATTATTGAATCATCATAATTGAGAAATTAGATTATGTGTAATAACGAAAAGGTTTATATATACAAATAAATATATATGAAGAGTATATTTAATTTTCCAAAATCATGTTTTTTATTGTGTATCAATCAAGCTGCAGTTGGTTTGTTTTGATTTTAAGTCATAATAATAAAAAACATGATAACATAAATAAAAAAAATAGATTTTTGAAGAAAATTATTATGTAATTTTGGAAATACACACTTCATGTTTATATTTATTTATGTGTGTATTTGTAGTACTGTAAATGCATTTTACTTTTGCGACATTCTGAAATCGTAAAAATAAAATAAAACGTTACTTTATTTATTCAATACTTAATTTTGTTCTTGCAGAACTTCAGCTGCGAGTCTCCCGATTCAAAGTTACCAAACAGCAAAAGTTTTTAGTACAACTAAGCGTGCATTTTTTTGGGTCACTGCTTCAAGCGAATTTTTTGACAAATCAGGATCTGAGTTTTAATGTATGTTAAATAATAGAGCTCACCGGAGATCGGGCCTTTTGTCATCTCTAATAGAATCTTTGCCCTCATTTCTTCTGCTGTCTTCAGGCCGGAGAGGCCCGAGGGATCCTCAGGGGGACGGTGTGTAAGCGATGGACTCAGTAGCCAGAGGCCAAGAGAACATAAATGCAAATGTAGTGTTTGATGGATGTTAAAGTTGGCCGACTGATGATGGATCGTGAGAGTTAATATTAATAATTGCAACTTCACATGATGAGTCGTGGAACTCTGTAGGAGCAGGAACCAGCAGAGACCTGATGCCAAGGCATAGTTCAGCAAAGTATGAAAAGTCTTGCATTATTTTCTCATCATCATGTCATTCCAAATCTGTAGGCGTTTCTTTCTTCTGCAGAACAGGAAGATATTTTGAAGAACGTTGATAACTTAACAACACTGGGACACCATTGACTTACATTTCTCAAAATAACTTCTTTCGTGTAACAGAAGAAAGAGTCACATACAGGTTTTGAATGAGATGAGGGTGAATAAATTGGCAGAATTTTCACTTTTGGGTGAACAGCCTCTTTAAGTCACAGTTTAGTGTATATTTATTTTAAATGTTGGCTTATTGTGATTTTAAACTTTTTTTTGTTTTCTTCACTGAAACAGGGAACAATCTTATATACATGATTAAGTTGATAATAATTAAATTGTCCTAAAAAAGAAAAAAATAAAGAAACATTTCTGAACACTTAAACAGCATTGTCAAATAAAATAAGCAAATTTTTTTGCTTATCACCTTAATTATTTATTTTTACGTCTTTTTGAATTTGGTTGACTACGCCGTCTTTTGTGCGAGCCTGTCTAACAACTTCCAGGACTAATACAATTTTACCCTCCCAGCAATTTAAGCGTATTTAACAACAGACAAAAACGTGGCACTCTTCAAAAAACGTGAAGCCTGTTTTCAACTTTTTAACTCGTCATTGAAATATCCGATGCCGCCCAGCACGCCCACAAAGCGCTTTTGTGTGCGTGTGTTCCTCGCACGACTCGTCAGGTCCTCCCTAATAGCAGCTCTATGAAGAAGTCTCAAACATCTGACCACCTTGTCATAATGCGAACATGCTTGTCAGCATGGTTTAATTATAACGTCGGCCTGCGACACGCATCCGCCGTCGCCTGACTGGCAGGTACTCGCTCCGCCCGCCGCCGCCAGGCCGGGAAGAGAAAGAAAAGTTGCTACCGTTTGATTACCGCACCTCTACGGTCCGTGGGCTACAATTGTTCTCGACGAAGCAAAACGCGAGCGTTGCCGTTTAAAAAAGCTTCGGCAGAATTCCTGTCACAGATGTAGCAGTTTCACGCCTCTCCTGTCAAGAGGCTTTCGCTTCAGTGCCGTTTAAGTCCAAAATGTAGTCCTTAGCATTGTTCGGCATTTCTTCCCCAACAATAGTTCTCAAAATGATGAGTGCTATTATTTGCCTGCTAACGCTGACACATAATTGGACGGTGTCTCCTTTAATCTGAGCTGTTAGGCAACAGAGTTGTCAAAACGCCGAACAAGTTATGAGATTAATTTCCTATAGAGCATTGTGAGCTTGTCACTCACAAAGTGCTTTGGAATTTTTTTTAGGGGCGCACGGAAAGTTTGCATGAGTTCAGAAAGATTGGGCTTTGAAATGAAGTCGCTCGGTTAAGCACAAACAGACTATAGTTTGTGCTTAACAATTGAATTAGACCAATAACAATGAGCCCGTTCCTATTTAAGAGCGTGACGTTGAGTGTTTTTGAAATGCTGAATCAAAGGAGACAAAGAGGAATCAGTAAATATCAAATTTTGGTGAGTTTGAGAGAAGGCCGTATGTGTATGAGGTCCGTTTCAGTTCAAAGATGGTCCAGCTCGGCGAGTATGACATTGTAATCTCAGGCAGACTGTCGGGCGGCACACAGATGTGTATCGTACACCTTATTTATGTAGCCGGGAAATAAATAGCCGCACTGCACACGCAGACATGTGACTTACTCACCACATGTCCTCTGTGGTTTTATCTGACAGTCTACCTGCACATTTACTGCACCGGCGTTGAGTTTGATCGAGTGTCTCTCGTCCTCTCTGGCTCTGTTCATAGTTCTCCATCAACAATGCCCCATTTATTTAATCATTGGTCTATTTATTTATTCTTTTCTTGTGCTGTCTGTTTTGCAGCTTTGTGTTGTCTGTTGTCTCTGGGTCTTGAGGGTCAGTTTGTTTTAGGGAATAATGCAATGTAACACAATATTGTTATCGTGCACAGTTTAGAATAAAGTAAATAATGAATTCGGTGAAATGAATGAAAAGTGACAAAAAAACATAGACCCTGCAAAACATCTGAGAACAAATGAAAAATGATCGTCAATAAGATATTTATAGCAAAACAGAGGTCAGATATTTAACATTTTAATTTGACTGAAACATGCAAACTCGAAAAAATCTTGTTTGAAAATGTTTTGATTCTTTACTATTGTTAACTGTTCGTCTTTATAATAAATAAAAATGTATAAATACAATAACAAGCTCTAATTATTAATTTTTTATATTTATATATGTGTTCTTTTTAAAGGTCTCCGATTGTTTTTCAAGGGGATAGTCCCCCCAGAAATGATTTATAAAATAAATATAAAAAAATTACTCTATAAATGACTTTGTTCTGTTGAACACAAAGAAAGATATTTGGAAGAATGTTAGTAACTGAGATTTCTGGGGGGGTCAAAAAATGATCATCAATTGTTCTCCTACATCCTTCAAAATATCTTCTTTTGTGTTTAACAGACTACCATAGTTAAATTTTCTACTATGGTACTCAATGTTCCCCAGAAAAAAACATTTTTCCAAACAGGTTTCTCTGTGTTCAACAGAACAAAGTCATTTATACACGTTTTGAACTATATTAGCGTAAGTAATTCATGACAGAATTGTCATTTTTGGGTGAACTATCCCTTTAAAAGGAAAACATTTTTCAATCAGTCTTTTTAACAAAACCCAAAACCCAATGGTTCAGCAATTATGAGGATATGTAAAAATGATACTATCATCACATGACTGACGTCTTCAGTGTCATATAAAAAACTACTAAAAAGACTTTTTACTTTCTTAACAAACTTTTACAAGACTTGAATATTTTACTTGTTGAATATGTTAAACACAGCAGATAAAAGGGTTGCAAATGCTCACATTTAAGGTCGATACGAGGCTCTTGTGGTTTACATACATCGTAAATCCTGAAATGAATGATTAATTGACTGATGTTTGCACAGTAACTGAATTTAACTTGCTTGTGATGTGGAACAGCGTGTTATTAAACTGATTACACATATTATCGCCAACGTACACAACCCCTCCTCTGGAATGAGTTCAAATGACACACATACACACACACACACACATACACATTTATGACAAGTCATTTCAAAGCCTAACAGATACAATCTACTATTTTAAAGAGTTCACCTACATTTTTTATTATTAAAACATATTCATTTGATAACCCTTATGTGAATGAAAAAACCTGTATGACTTTTTTTCTGCAGCACACAAAAGAAGAAATTTTGAAGAATGTTGGTAAACGAACAACATTGACCCCATTGACTTCCAATGTATGAACGCAAAAACTATTCTCAAAATATCTTCTTTTTCATTCCACAGAACAAAAGTCTTACAGGTTTAGAATGACATGGGGATAAATGATGACAGAATTTTTATTCTTGGATGAACTGTCGCTTTAACTTCACGTGCTTAATGTGCATTAAAAGAGTATTTATTCTAATCTCACGATATCCTTTTTCTGTTTTCTTTCATGTGGCGATCCATCCGTTGTTCTTGGTTCCTGATAACAGGTAAGCACAGACACACCTCTCTCTCTCTCTCTCTCTCTCTGTCTCTCTATCTTGCTCTCCCTTTAACATGCATTTCCTTTTCAGATAGTATCTGTTTGTTATTGTGCTGGATAACACCTTGAATTCTAATGCATCTCCGGCGTTATCGGATAGAGATCTTACAATGCAAAAATAACAGTTTGCTTTACAGAAACGATCTGAAATAAAAAAAAACCATTGACAGTCATTTTTAACATTTCTCATTGCAGAATGCTCATAGAGATTAGAAGTGAATTTGTAAAAACAGCCTGGAAAGGAGACACGAATGAAGATTTAAAGAACAAGACCTTCCAACAGTAGTCGAGTGCATTATAATGAAATCTACATAGATCATTAAATCGGGTATCCAGATCACAAGGCCGCAATGTGTGTCGTGTCCGCGCTGCAAAAGCACAAATAAAAACTAAAAAAGCCATGAACCAGAAAGACTGTACTTTAATACCTGATTAAAAATAGTGCACCATGGAAAATGCACAACCAGTCTGTCAAGGTGATGAATAATGAGTATTTGTAGCACAACCTCATTATGCAGTATTTTACTCGCACAAGTATATATGGATGAAGAAAAAACTGCGGTCAGACGCATCACCGACCGCTTCCGAATGTGGTTACAGTATCCAATCACTTCTTGGATAGCGCTACTCGCGTGCATTACACCTGTCTTTTAATGTGGTCAAGTGTTATCCGATCGTAATCCGATCACCAAAAGACACGTTAATGCCCCGACGCACTCGCTTTACAGCAGATCCACAACCACCCGTCTCAGACATCAAAGGTCTAGTCACATTCAACAACGACTCCTCGCACGACCAGACTTGCCGAGAAATTCTCCAATTCCGTATTAAGAGGAATGAAGAAAGAGACGGAGACAAGGTCACGGTGTCACAGCTTGAAAAACGTGCCATTGATAGGGGTTAAAAGAAGCGTCCGCTTCACAAACACACACACACTCAGTCTTGAGAGGTGCACGAGCAGCGCTCCTTTTTTTAGAAACCGGTGCTGCGTCGCATTTCTTCCCCCAGGCCTCCAGCAGCAGATAATGCATGCTATGACATTTGGTCCGGCTTAATACACCTCTTTGTCACAATCGCGGGCGTAATTGTCTTCTATAGAAAGGCATGCTTTTAATTAAAGTGAGTGGTAGGCTCTGACAGAAATGATTTATTTCACGCGCCTCGCCGTCAGGTCGCACGCGCGCCAACACGCGCACCTCCGACTGTCTCCACGCACGGGGCAAATTAATTACAGCAAATCAAATTAAACAACGCCACCAAATCACACTGTCTATCTGCGAGTCGCGCGGCCCCAACAAGAAGTTTATTAAAAAGAAGGAGGTGGAACGAGCGGGAGAATGGAGCGTGGAAGAGGAGCGGCAACGGTTGGATGGAGAGGGCGACTCAATTAGGGAATTAACGCGTCGTGTTTGGAAAGGAAAATATTTGTCCTGCTTTTGAGGTGAGGGGGAATCTGACTGGAAGACTCTCCAAGTGTGTTTTTCTTTGATTACCCACAATCCCTTGCGTAAGCGATTTTTAACAAATGGTTTTTATTCAGAAAGCGAGCGTCCCATGTACTTTTCCTCTTTCTCAAATAACATTATTGAAATTGATTTAGACGTATGAGATGCAGTGAAGCCGACCGAATGTTTAATTGTCTTATGGGACCTGAATTAGTCGAGTTCCTTCCCATAGCTTTGTCTCAGATCGATCTGAGGAAAAAGACCTCGCATTCATTCCTTCAGGCTTAAATATACCTGTTTCTCGTCATCTGTGTTCGAGGGCAGAACAATTGCGCTCCTAAACAATAGCCGTTCTGCGCTCCAAGTGCACCGCGTTTGAAAACATCCTGTTATTCCTCTCAATGTTATAAAAGTTAATTAATTGTCCCGTCCTGTCTGCTCGGGAGGCACAAACGCAGGGATCAGAAAAAGCAGTTAAAGTACTGCGGTGACAGATTAGAAAAACAAACAGCGAACTGGAATCGGAGGTCGAGCTGTTTATTCTTAGGGTTTGGGGGATTGCTTACTACAGCAATAAAAGAAATTCGATTGAAAGAAAAGGAAAGTCTCTGTTTTGCAGACTTTCGGATTAGAAAACTCTCAATTGTGTTTCGTTTAGTTTGCAAATGTTTTATGGGAAATACAATATTTGGACTGTTTGATGTTGACACACAGTAAAGATTTAGAGCTCCTGCATGTTTGTGAATAGCATAACTCTGATAATTTGGTTTAAAAATAATCTGATTTGGCATTTGACTGCTGAAAAGAATCTTTTTTCTCGTGATTTAACCTCACTGGAGTCAAAGAGAACCAGTCGAGGTCTTGTTTGTGAAATTTAGGTCTCTAAAGCTTTATGGCTCACTAACAAAGTGGGAATAATTAACGCTTGTGTATTTTAGTTTTTTACTCAACTCGATTCAAATTAAATGAAAAAAGTCACTTGTGGGACGTTATAAGATATAAATTGAAGCAATATATCTTTAATTAATCTAACTTTAAGCCCAAAATAGCCATACGTTAAGCAAGTCTCGGGAGCTTGTTGCTGGCAACACAGCAACAATAACACGGACAATTAAACCGTACAAGCCGGTATCAAGATGAATCTATTTTGATACCCATGAACATATGTAGTTTGGCGGATGTGACCGCTGGCTTGTAAAACAATCAAAAAATGAGTCCATAAATTAACAAGATCACTTTAATACTGTGGATGACATCAAATGTTGTTTTTGTTTGCACTTAGCTTAGAGCTTTGCAAGGTTTTAAATGACTTATAGATACTATGTTTGTTTCAGAACTTTCAGAGACCACGAATACAATCTTTGACCTCACTTTTAAACCGGTTGAGAAGCAATTACCCTGTGCATGTGAATGTCACACAATTGTTTACCCAGAAAATGTAGTTTAACTGACATCTCATTTAGCAAATGCACTGTAATCTCTACCAAACACGCAGTTTAGGCTCTCCAAACGAATCTCTCAACATCGTCTACTATATAATTTGGTCACAAGAATGCGAAATAATATGTTAGACGGAGATCCCCATGAAAAAAGACGGCACGGACAACACGCCGCATTGTTCAATATTGACACGGGGCATTTCTGTGGAAGTTTAATCTAGAGAAGAGTTCATGACTCCCCTCACGGTGAATTTCTCTCTTGTTTCTTGTTGCTGTACCGCGCGCACAAAATGAACGATTCTCTCTTTTGGGCCACTCCTGTGATTTTTAATTAAATAAGGGTCATGTGTATACTCCGCCTCCCACGTTTAAAGGAATTTAATCTGGAGTCAGGACACAAGTGCGTGTGTGCGCGTCCCTCAGTCTCAGCCATGTCACTCACAGCCGTGACCCGTCATACCCCAGGGCTGTGTGTGTCGTTGTGAATGAAGCTGTGTGTGTTTGTGTGATATTGAAAGTGAGACAGCCTTGCACCTGCACCCTTAATAAATGTAGTCAAGCGGGCTGGACATCTCTCTTATTCCCCCTGTGTGTGTGTGTGTGTGTGTGTATGTGCTGTACACAAACTCAAAAATCTTTGACTCTGACTGGTTTCACTGTCCCACAATAACAATATTGGGATATATAATAGTATTTGCTCTGAAAGGAATAGTTGAGCCGCGAATGAAAATTCTGTCATTATTTGCTATCTGTCTTCTTTCTTCAGTCAAGTGAACAGTTTTTATCTGAAAACATCATTGAATTCTCAGAAATGTCTACTTCTGGTTTGGCGTCAGTGTCGCTGTTAACAACTGATCACGAAAGTTTTATAACATTATAAAAGTTTTATAACATTTTTTACGTAAACACTTTAACGCAGAGATACGTTCTATTTTTAGAAGTCTCTTTGCATTGTGAAGGTGCTGTAAAATTGGAGCTTTTAAAGATTTATGCCCTTAACTTCGGCGTAAAGATTTAATTAAAAGCGAGCACCGCGAGATGCATGTAATTCAAACAAGGCAATTATTTCAATTTTTTGCTGACGCCATTACCATAGAGACCCGTGTCATGTCAAATCCCCGTACACGACTTCACTTCATTTAGCTCGTAGTTTATGCTGATCAATGGTCGGCAATTACATCTCAAACCTTTGAAAATCTTTCCAGTAGGAGAGAGACAGAGACACAGAGAGAGCATTATTGAAAACTCCTGAACAAATACTGTGTAATTGGCTCGGGCCAGCAGGGTAATTGGCTTGTTCAAAGTGGGGGGAAAAAAAGAGGAGAAAAAGCAAAGATTAACCCGGAGAGGAGAAAGTCAAGGGAAATGTTAATATTGCACTATTGCTTAAAAATTACGATGACATCAGCAGCAAAAGGAAGTTACGGCCAGCGCGGACGGAGCGTCGACTTCAGACAGCGGCAGGTAAATAAGCATATCATTAACAAAGGATTGTTAGCGCGTATTTTTCTCCGGCGCTAATGTATTCAAAGAGGGGAGAGGAGTGGAGGAAGAAAGGCGGTTTTGCGCTGAAGTGTCACTATTGGAGTGGTGGAATAAAGGACTAAGTAATATCGCGCTGAATAAGGGCTTCTGCTCTCTCTGGAGGTCAGGGCCTCCCCGGTGGCCGGGTAGGAGCGGGGGGGCGATAGGGGGGCAGCGCCATAAAATAATTACTTAACAGAGGATAAACAAAGAAAGGCTCTCACACAAACTTTGTACTCGTGTTCACAAAGCAGACTTGCACCCATCTACATCGCTGGAAGCATGACGCAGCGTGACAACCTTAAAAATCGCACACATTAAAATGGACCAAGTTTTTGCAAGCGTGCAAATCTGAAGACACACACACGGTTAAAATAATTGAAATTTAACTTTGAATTGATAACAGTTTCAAACATCGAGATATTTTTTTCAATCAGTAAATGGTGGTTTCTGGTTGATTATTAATTAATATTATTAATAATATATTTCTTCAACTCTATACTTAAACTAATGTTTTTACATTATGTGCTTTTTATCTTATAATAATTTTTTGTCACTTTTATTCCACGGCGATGATTTTGTCTGTAGTATAACCGTGTAATCCCACGCGCACACACCGTCAACCCTGCACAGTTTTCCTCACGCTCTGGTTCTCTCAGACACACACACACCTCTTGGTCGTGCATTTGAAGTTGGGTAGACTTTGTATTAAAGAGGAGAAGAGGGAAGAGAAAAGGGAGGCAGGGCAGGCTGTATTAGTTTTGACCTCCTCTGGGTGAGCTGAGAAAAAGGGAGATTTGATTAAATGGATGCCCAGGGGTCGAGACCCTGTCTAAACACACTGCAGCCCTCAGCATTAATCAAATAATCCTCCAGAAATGTTGACCAGCGTGACACTCCCCACCATCCCCATGCATATACACAACCTGGGGATCTCTGTGTATGTGTGTAAATGTAAACAGCAGCATGGTCAAAAAATACCATGTCTGTTTGCACTCAAATCCAGTCTTTAAAATGCACCCTACTGTATTTGCTTTCAATGTACACCTTACTGGTTGAATTGATAAGTGATTTGTCGATGCGCAAAACAAGTCTTAAATGACTAAAATGGCTCTTTTATTTTGACCGCCCTCACCTACGTACCTCCCCCTACCTGTCATAGAAACTTTTGATGGTTCAGTCGATTTACAGTTTTAATTATTTTTATCGGCAAAACTTGGCAAAAATCAAGGTTGTTTCATTGGTTAGCATGATAAGAAGTGGACCAAGACCAGCATCTAAATGACAGATGACTTACTCTAGACGAGTAAGTCAATATCAGAATACATATTCTGAAAAGAAGATGGACACCGATCATCGTGCTCCGTTCACACAATAGGAATTAGCCGGGTCAAAAACGCGTCCCGATTCCTCTTTGCCACTGAGTGGCTCTTGACAAAAGCCGCTGTCTTTCTGCTGCAGGCCAACAGAAATGAGACCAAAGACCAGCGCTGTCAAGTGTCAGAGCGGAGAGCCGGACCTTTTGTGACGTTTCCAGCGAGATTAGAGAAAGAGCGCTTCTGTGAGACCTCGGATTTATCCGTAATTATCACACCGCTGCCTCCACACAAACCTAAGCCTTCTGGGGTGATCGGGGGGAGCGGCGTGCTCCCCCTCGCATTTTATTTTCATTAATCATAGACATGTGAAGTCTTAACTAAGCCCCCCCGATGCCGCCAGACTATTGGCATTCTCACCCACCGGACCAAAGTATGCGCAACACAAAAAAACGGGCATGAGAATATCGTCCGCCCAAATAGCCGCCCAATCATTCTTCTGCTATTTGGGTGCGGGAGCTTGCGTTGGGGGGGCGGACTGGGGAGGTGTAGTTAGAAGAACTAATGTGAGTGAATTACGAGGGGAAAACCTCACCAGCCCTAAGAGAGAATGGAAGTCAACGGGAGAATAATGGCCAGTGTGACAGTCACGCCCGGGGCAATTGGGCTGTCCTCCGTGCATGCCGCTCACTAAACAGTTAAAGATTCACGAGAGGATGGTGAGCGCGCGCGCGCTTGTTACAGCTCCCTGGGTAATAGGAGCAAAGCGCAGTCGCTGGAACAACAAGGTTATTCTTCAGGACGTTATTATGACATCTGTGTGCTAGTTAAACAGCTTGCGAATATGCTGATAAAACTGGGAGCTAATTTACAGTGTCATAAAGCCAACTTCACCTTCAGTTATTATCTGAAAATATTTATTACTGACTGTTAAAAAGTCTGAAATTAAATGCTTTATGGCCATTTATTCGCAAACGTAAAGCAAGCATTGGCCCCTGCGGTTATTACGAGTCTGCTGTTTGTTAAAAACAAACTGGAATAATATAGATAAGAGCACGGTGCGAGGGAAGGGAAATTTCTGCGCTCTTGGGTAAACACGCCCGCTGAATCAATTCACTAATCTGTAGGTTCTCTCTGATTGAGGCCTGGTTCAGGAAACCCTACGTGTTCACCCTTTTCCTGTCTAACCTTTTCTACTTTCCAAGGGCTTCGTTTTGAAATTAATATTTAGTGTGTGAATGTCTGAGGTCATTTATGTTTCGCTTGGTACCTGGAATCCCTTAGTAAAGGCTTGGGTATAATATCAGAACCTCGACCCATGTGACACATATTTAAGATGTGCAGCTAACTACCAACTTCAACGTAATTCGGTTCCGTCTTCTTCCCAACCAAAAACATGTTATGAAAATGTTATTTCTTTTTATTTAAAGTTGTTTTACCGTTCATAAGGTTTTTTTACAAAAATTATATAATATTGGAAAATTAAATATATTGTTGATAAAATGCTATTTTAGCATTAATGCAAGAATGCTTTTGCTAACTTTGAAAGAACTTTTAGAAAACGTTATGAGAACGTTATAAGAACAATCCTTGATGGCTGGGTTTCCACTCCTGTGCCTCTAGACCGGAGTCTTAATAGGAACCCTTGGTCTTGGTTGACTCCCAAACATACTCGCCAAACTCGGCGTTAGTGCTCATCGCTAGAAAGTTTCACCAAAGATGCTAATTAAAAAATTGAAAAGCGATACGAGAGATACTGCTTTGATATTCGCATGTATCAGTTAGTTCTGCTTATATAAACAACCCGCTGACTTCTATCTCTGCCTGACAGAGTTTCTGATCACATAAATGTAGTTTCCCCGAACGCGTGCGAGGGGAAGAGCGAGACTTCGTTGAAAGACAAGAGAGATTATGCTAATCAGAGCGCTTTTTGATTCTGCGTCCCCGGGGGCTGCTCCCGCAATGGTTATTTACTTATCGCGCCATCCAGATAACTGGGCAAGATAATGGCCCCCACTACATATCGCCGGCTTCATTTCGCCACTAATCCTCTTCCCCTCTAGAGTCGATTCCTCTTTTGTCCGAGTAATGAGCTGTAAAATTTAATAATTCACTTTCAGTCTTCAGTAAGGCTTGAGAAGTTGGGTTGGGTACCTGTCGGACTTGCATCAGTTGCGATTGACGGAAAGGGATAGCTGTACTTTTGGCACTGATGCTTTAATTTTAAGTAACTTGCGGGCAATTCTGTTCAGTTCTTTGAAAGTTGAGTTACAGGAACGTAATGCTGAACCGTTTGTACAATTTAAAGCCATTTTCGTTTGAGCATAAAACTCAGCGGAGTTATCATAGTCTAATCTGTCAGCACGATATCTGCAGGGTGATATATAGCCGATGTCTCTTAGCTCAGTTCCTCCTGTCCGGAGCGTATGGGATCTTTTCTGTTTGCTAGTGTGGTTCAGATCCTGTTTTCAGGCCCATAAACCGAGTTATTCGAGTCGGGGAGGGGTCACGTGAGGCATGAGTGTATGTATACTCAAAGAAGAACTGATATTCTTCTTCCCACATCAACATCGCAGCTGTGTAGGCTAAATGGATACCTGTAATTCATCTTTACACTCCACGTCAAGAGCGTTAATGTGGATTCTAAGTGTTTCTCCCCACTCTCTCTCTTTGGCCCCCCTCTTCCCAACTCTCATTCCAGTTTTCGATCCCAGACAATGAAAACAATGGACGGGAGCCTCTTTTTCGCCCGTTGCTTTTCCCACACCCCATCATTCCCATTTCATGCTCTGCCTGTCGGGACTCTTTTGTGGACGGCATTAATTCTGGCCACGGCGGATAAACTTTCCTCAAAAACAATACAGTCTTGTATTTGTTTATTTATTCGTTTAGTCATCCTCCACGGAGCCGTACGGCCATCTGCCTAGCGTAATAATGTAAACAAATAAAAACGATCAGCCCGTTCTGTTTTAACTTTAACCTTGGTATGAATATATAAGGGCTCTGGTTTTTAGTCTCGCAGGGTCAGGGTTGTACGGGCAGCGGGAGTGACATCATTAGCTTTTGTGGTGCTCGCTTTAGTCACAGAGCTGTAAATTCCAGCCAGAGGTCCACCCTTGTGTTCAGAGTTGGGGGGAAATGGGCTGGAAAAAAAGCGTCTGTTATATCAAAAGTGGTAGTGTAGTTACAAAAGGATGTTTAAATGGCTGGCCCTGTTGATATTAGATTAAAATAATGGAGTTTGGCCATCTTATGGAGCCATTTCGGGACTGCATTAGGAACAGAGTAGATTACTGCACAGAAAAGAGACTTTTATCTAACTATAAGTCTAGAATTTAGCAGAACTTAAGGGTAAAGTGTGTAATTTCTTTTGTTAAAATACTTCTCCTATGCTTTAATGCTTTTAAACAGGTTGCGCTGTAAATGTATGCCTTTGGTTGAGCCGGTCTCGTCATGTCGGGACTTTCAAATAACATTTTTGCCGTCCATTTGATAAAAGATAGAGTGGCACTGAAATTACATCATTTATAGACTGTTGTTTGATTCCAAACGTGTATTCTTCCTTCTGCAGAACACGAAAGACGGTATTTTGAAGAACATTGTTAACAAAAGAACGTTTAACCCCATTGACATCCATTGTACAGATACAAAACCACAAAGACATTTCTCAAAATATCTTCTTTTGTGTTCCACAGAAGAAAGAGTCATAAACAGTGTTTTGAACAACATTAGGGGGAATAAATAATGACAGAATTTAGATTTTGGGTTACTTTTTCAAAGTATTCCTTCACTTTTGTTTGTAACCGCATTTTCAATAGAAAAGCTTTGCTGTAGTTCAACTTTTAATAGCAAGTTGTTTGTGTCTTAGTGAAGTACTTAGTAGCTTTCCCAACACTGTCAATTATAAAGCAAATAGCCCACAGTACAGTTCTAATCTTTCAGGAACACGGCGAGCCATTCAGGGGTTTCAGCCATCGCCTTATTCAGCATCCCTTTACGCCGGTAAAACGCAGCGGATGGCCGCCTCAATAATTCACGAGTCGTTCTGTGTTTGGTCATCATTTTCATAGGTGCCTGTCTTCTGGGCTGTTTTCAACTGCTCCATCATGTTTGCATGAATAATACATGCCGTATTATTTTACATAGGTGTTAAGTTACAGAGGGGCCGTGCTCATGTCCTTGGGCTATGATAGGGTGGGACAGAGAGAAACACAGAGGTGCCCCGGAGGACGGGGACAATTGTTATTGATATGAGACGCACAGGTGTACGTGTTTTTAAGCACATTTTTTATTGTTTATCTAGTAAGTAATATCTGATTATGTGTCATCAAGATCTGTGGTTTTAAACCATAAATAGGTAAATATTTAATTTTAAAGCCCAAGTGAAATCAAAATGGAATGTCCGTCTATGAAAAATAAGTTTGATTTAAGGACATCTAAGGACAATAAACTGATATGCTCTGACAAAATTCCCATTAAGAAGATTTAAGCGTTCAAAACTGACTAGCAGGTGCGCTCAAAAAAATCAGCACTTCAGCATCTCGTCAAAGTTCTCGTCCAATCAAATCCGCTTTACAATCCACAGAGCCCCCCCCCCTTCACTATGAGAGCAGCGGAAGCGACGTCTCAAATCAACCTCTTGTTAGCACATTTATTTTGTCCTACATGGTGAACGACACATAATTGGAGATTGGAGATGGGGGATAATCCAGACAGTGTAAACATTAACATTAAAGTCGTAATTTTGCGTTAGTGTCATGCGAGCAGTTGGGTGTCCTCTGGTTCAGAGACACGATACCACAGAGCTGATCATTTGCGTGTTCATATGCGCAAATTCACTGAGAAAACAAAACGAAACGTATTTTACCGGTTTCAAGTCGACACAGTAAATTGAATGTTAAGTCTACTGTATATGGAAGAGATCGGTGATGACTGATGAGTAATATAGGAGACAAACACCAGTGCCGCTCACCAACCCAAATAAAAAGCATCAAATGACACGCTATTACAGCTTTGACCGTAAAGGAAACGCTATTGGTTATTTTAAAAGGGGGCAGGGTCACTCGATATGTCTCACGCTCTCAGGATTGTTCTGTTGAAATTACATCAACGCATCAAATAATGCTGCGCTTTCCAAGGCATTGCAGTCTGAGAACAAATTTTCATAAAGCAGGTGGACAGTGTGACTGTCTGCCCATCTGTCTGTTTTTGCTCAGTTTCGTCTCTCTGTCTCTCTTCACTGGACCGCTGCGTCCCGTTGACCTCTCCATGGCCCGTTTCATTACTGGCATTCCAACAATGTATTTGTGTAAAAAGGAATCAATTAAATTCAAATCTCTCTGAAAGCAGGCTTTGCTAGAAAAACATGGGCCGCTCTGTGTTTACATTGCGCAGCCGCTGCGTCTTCTCTATTTTATTCATCTTCCACTACATGTTTTGTGTTTTTTGGCCACTTTTCGATTAGATTTTTATGAACGCACTACTATAAAGCCGACTACTTTAATTGCTTCATACAAAAGCACAATCCTTTGTGTTTTGCACTATTTTCTTTTCATATCGCATCGTTGTTTATCTTCTGTTCGCTGGCCCCGTGTCCAGGGACGACCCCGGTTTGTACTTGCAGAGTAATCCATGCGTGTTTGGAGACCGAAATCATTTTGTAATAAGGAAAAAGTCCCAGTGAAAGTTTGGCTGGAAAAGGGAGTCAGGAAATCTGACGTTTGATTTCTTTTTTGATGTTCTTGAGCAGGGGTTCAGGAATGGAGAACAGAACGGGTGTTGTTTCTCTAATTCATTTGTCCCCAGTCTTTTCCAAGTGCTTGCAGAGAAAACTGTCTTTGTGTTTTTGCTGTGATGAACTTGTCTCAGGATTTCAAAGTGAAGTGAAGCGCATGCTTACGGTCGGGTCACCGGCTTTTTGGGGCATTATTCCAAAAGGATTTAACATCCCACCAATAGAATCCATCACACACCCGTAGAACCATAACAGTTCCCATTAAAACCAATACAAATCCCTTTTAAACCATTAAAACAATTAGATTTAATGTTATGTATTGTTTTTTTTCAGCAGGGTTTTTAAAATAACGCCCAAAACACACAACCTAAAAGGAATCTAATTTGTATTTTAATGGAAACCATTCGAATGTCTGTAGTGTTTTCTATTGTTTTTAATAGAAGAAATTTGGACGGAATATTTATTGAAATGGTTAGAGATTACTCCAAATTATTTTACTCTAAAAATGAATATTTAACTAAAAGATTTTCATATTTTAGGCTCGAAAATAAAACAAAATGAAGTTTTTAGATTTCCAAACTTTTGTGACCTTCATGTAAAAAAAGATAAAGTTGACTGTATTTTTAATAAAAATCAACTCTAGGGACATAAGCGAATGTAGTTTAACACCCCCAAACACTTAAGACGTGTTTTGAAAATTGACGTTTTTCGAGTCCCGTTTAATGAAATCCTTTATAAAGTGAGTGCCAGTGCAGAATATGTCACATTACCAGGTCGTTGACTTGAAAAGACACCTCACAAACCTGCTCCGTGACTGCAATTTAGAACAAAGGTGTATGAATGTTAATTGATTTTCTATTTATGGGAGATGTCAAGCACTATTTATAATGAAATATCACAAGCGAAAACTCGCGAAAGACACGTCGAGAGCCTCTCTCTCTCCTGCGCGACCGAAGCTTTGGATTTCATTAACAGCCTCACACTGTTGCCACTCGCTTCTTCGCAGGCTAACCAAAGTTAACAAAGTCAACAGGATGCCTGCAAATGCACTCCTTCTCCAGATAACCAAAAACACAGATTCCTCTCCTCCACCTTTCTCGCTCGGTGTCCTTTAAATCACCCCTTTTAACATTTAGTCTTTCCATCCGTCTCTTCTCCCTCCGTCACTCCTGTGGCTTGCGCAGATAATGAGACAATGACGCTCCAGTGTTCTTGTAAGCCCCTGTAAACACGGAGCTGCGAGAAGTTCAAAGGATTTGTTAAATTATTGACATTTAATTGGAGGTGCTTTTGTGCCGGGTCGCCGCTCGAATGCTATTCGCCGGCCTGGCCGTCGCCATGGCAGCTAATGAGCACAACAGCCATTCAGGCAGCCGGGGGCCGAGGCAGGGGCCTGAAATACTTTCATTGTGTCACACAAGTGCTCCTGGACACGGATGAAACGGGGCAGGCATTTTCCCTTTTTTGCGGAGAAGAGGGAAGAATGGAAGTGGTATTAGTGACATGTCGTGGACTGAAGAGTGTTAAGGAGATTTTAAGTTTGGGCAGTACCTACATTTGACTGCTCTTTAATTGCTCATGAATGGAGTTTTTTATCAAAGTTTTTTTTTCGGATGTAAAATCCTTGGAGTTAATGTAGAAACAAATGAAGCAAATGAGAATCACGGCTTTGTAAGATATGGAGATTATAACATGGTTCAAACGTTCTGGGAAACATTTAAGCATAGTTTATGGTCTTGCGTAGGACATTCGGAGTACCCTGACCTGTGAATGGTCTGTTTGAACCCCTCCTCAGTGATATACGTAAACACATTCTGAATGAATTATTTCAGTAAATGATTTGTTCTTCTGTATGTAACATCTCAAGCTGCAACAGAAGTGACTTGTTTACTTGCCGCTGTTGCTTCTCAAACGAGATGATTCTTCTTCGGCTCTTCTCTTGGTTATACCAGCAACACTCGGGTGGAAACTGACGCCTAGTGATCATTACCCTTACAAACCTTTAAAACATTGAGAAACCTCTAACCACCAACTTTAGTTATTGTAAATCTGGGCAATTCCAGCATTGTGGAGGTGACATTTTCAGTCGAAATGTGAAATATAAATGCTCAGGGGATGTATTTGTTACCTATATATTGAACAATATGTCTACAGTATTTTTTACTAAAGCTTATGGTAGAGTCTATTCGCAAGTTTCTATTTGGGGAAAAGTTCATGCGTTATGCATGTGACAAAAAAGGAAGTTTTGGAGAGACAGAATACCTTTGTAGGATTTCTGTGATTTGAACTGTACAAACCAGACGCAGAAAGAGTAGCTCTTTATTAAAAGTCAAGTTATTTGAATTTTCATGTGCAGATTTCGGAGGAGTATGCACCGTTATGGATGTGACAATTTGGTTACGGATGTGACATTTTACATAACTATAGAAAACTGTGAAACACATAAAAAAAGCTTCAAAAACGTAACATTGACATCTTAGTGGCTTCAGTATGGTGAAAATTTTGATAAAACTTTTCCATCTTAAGGTTTACATTTGCATAGAAAAAACATCTCGGACTAAGTTGATACTTGAAAGAAACAATTGAGAGCTCTATAAGATCCTTTGACCTCTGAGCAATAAAATTGTCCCCCGTTACAGAAGCTCATATGTCAGGACGCACCTGAAACGCTCAACAGTCTCCCTATGCAGAACATGCACTACACTTGTCCCGACTTCTCACCAGACCCCCACCCTGACCTTGCGGCGGGTGTTCGGGGGTCGCGGCGCATCGCGCAAAGCCGCAAATGTGCCGATAATGCTGTTTACACAGTCTTTAAGTGGGGTGACATTACACTGGGGCACATGGCTCGGCGACCCCGCGGTGGCAGAAGAGAAGCTAATTTCCATAAGCCCTGTCTATGCTAAAAAAGAACAGAGGGATGAAAGAAGGAACAGAGGAAAACGAGTGCTCGTTTGTGTGCGGAATGGTAATTGAATTGAGCGGAGGTAGAGGACGGGAGAGCTCACCTCTGCAGCCGCCTGACTAGAGTTACAATATGAGAAGACCGTATGATGAATATGCAGAAACAGAAGTGTTACAAGTCATGGCTGCAAAATTCCCTTCTTGGCTAATAATAGTGACGTGTTAAAAAAGAAGCAACAAGCTTTTTAGTTGTTATTGAATATTATATCTAAAGCTGCAATCCATAAGTTTTAACTCTCTATCGCCGTCTCTGTTTGAATCATAAAATTGCAGCTCACTTTATGCACGTATCTTTAATCTGTGTTATTCTTTTTTAATCTTTATTCAGTTGACAATATTAATAATAAAAATTATTTGTATTATAATCATTAATAACTTAAATTAAGTACTGTTATTATTATTATTATTATTATTTTTATAGCAGAACTTAATTTAATAGTTAATAGTCATTAACGGTTATAATAGTTATTATATTGTTTTTATGAATTACATTTTTTTTATTAGGTTTAAAATTATTAGACTTATTCGTTTCCCTTTGTGATATGCTCAAGCTATTATTTTATTTTTGTGATACGTGTATTGACCAGCCATAACTGGAATCGTCTGGACGAACTGTTGTGGATATATTAAAACAATCTCATGTGACAGTTTTGTTGTAGAGTCTGCATCGCAATGCGATATCGCGCCATAAACATTCACAATATGGAATATATAGTATGTTTGCATTGACATTTCCCACCGTTTGAACTCAGCTGGTCTCCAGTAAGGCTTTAACTGTGTGTTCAGCTTTTTTTTTACTAGCCATAAGGCTCTGATCCAAAGATTTAACTGTGCTGTTTGAATGGAAAGGGCTTGTATAACTCTACTGTAAAGTTATAGATCAGGTTATATGTCGCTCGCTTTATCCTGTAGGGTAGCAATACAGAGGAAACCCAACTGGTAAAAGTTTACATCCGAGGTTCAAATTGACAGCAATATAACATGGCTTGATCAGGCGGGAATATCCCATAGCTAGAGGGAACCAGCGGGGGTGAATTAGCAGCAGCCTGAGGTTTTTTGGGTAGTCTTGAACCAGTTGTCGGACACATGTGGAACCACTCTGGTGCGTGTAAGAGTCGCGTTCTGCTTTCAATTCATGCCTTTCCTCAATGATTGATAGTTTTGAATTGGATCAAATATGTTTTAATGCATTTAAGAACTCTGGGGTTAAAGGAAGTGACAAAACCGTGCCTCTGGTGTCATCGCTTGCGAGAAGAAAGCCTGCCGCTCTTTGTGGGTTTTACGCTCAATAATAGTTTTTTTGGTGGCACATGTAACATCGTTTTCTGGATTTTTCACAAAAATAATAATAAACGTTTACCTTTTTTTTTTACACAGGGATATTTAAAATACTAACTATCTAGTTAAAGCTACAATATGTAACTTTTGCCTCTCTATCGCCATCTCTGTTTGAAACATGAAATTAAAATCTGACTCGATTAGGGCTGAAGTTTAGTTCCTTTTTAAAGGATACTTCAGTACTGTACGCACAGCTGGAATTATGTCGCTCATGCGCTTTCGATTTCTTGCAGTAGTTAGTTTGACCACCAGGTGGCAACCGTGTCCTGGGAGCATCAATTCAAGGTAGAACTAGAACCCTGTGGGCCTGGTGAGTTATCGCAAAATGTCTAGGCCAGCGAACACATAAAAATAAAAGTATGCAAAAGGCTTTAAAGTTTGCAACGTTCATTGTTATTGTACTTTTCTCAATAACAGTTTTTTTTAAATACTAAACTTGATTGTAGCTTTAAAACAACAAAATAAATTGAAATGAACACTTTAAGATGACCCTTAAATATAGCTATGCCATTCTGGTGCGTTTTGTCTTGCATTTTTAAACCGAAAGCATTCCAAATACAACACTTAAGTTGGCAAATCATTTTTGCACTTATCATGAAGTCCTGCGTTTGATGCGTAAAACTCAAGCATGTCTTCTGAAGACCTCTACTTAGTTCCTCTCACTTCAGTCTAGTTCTCCTCAGCGTGATAAGTCGACATATGGAGATCTGAAGCTTTTGAGGCACAGGAACCCCAATCCGCCCTGACACGATTTAATCTTTCCATCGGTGATTGATGCCGTTCTAACCGTGGTTTAAGAGAAGGGCGCTGGTTCTTTTAGCGATCCGCCGTGAAGATCGCACAGATGATAAGTCATTCCGCTAATTGCTGTGAAATTAGACTTTGCCATCTAAGCCGTAATTACTTAAAACTTACTTTATATTCATCTCAAGTTTACACATCTCGCCCACCCGACCGCCTTCATCTCTCTTGCCTCACCTCCCGGCACCTGACGTCTCTCTCTCCTGCAGCTGGCCGTAGTGCTGAAGCGGCACTTTAGAAAACCCAGCGCACCCAGCAGTCGTTGTAGCCGGGACGTTTATCGGATTGAGAGGGAGTGCCCTTGCGGGGACGGCGGCAGCGGTGCGGCCGAGATCCTGTCGATCAATGCGGCCCTGCATTTGCATTACAGTGCACGGTTAACTACAGATCTGAGCATCGATCCCATGTGCTAAAATGTGCCGACTGAGCCAGCGCAGGGAGAAATGAAAGCGGGTGGGAGAGAGGGAGCGGATTTGGAAGAAAAGAACTAGATGACTTTGGGTACTTTGGGGTCTTGGGTATACAAGAGTTACATCTTAAGGCTGTTAAAAAGAAACCTTAGCAGCCTCAGGGACTGTGATATAATTTGCTCACCATCATGTCTTTTTAAACTCTACATTTACATTCTGTGGAACTAGAGGGGGGACGTTTTGAGAAAGATGAAGATGCTCTTTTCCAGATAATAAGTGGTGACTGAACCTGTCGGTTGTACTGCTTAGCAACCTATTCAGCTTAACTAAAGATTAAACTTGAAAACCAAAGTCTATGTTTGTGTTTTATGAAAGAAAAATATGGGTTTGGAACAGAATGAGGGCTCAAGTCAGTGATGACATCATTTTTGGCGGAACTGTCACTTTAAGGCATTACAAATACATACATCTGAATACAGAAAATGTACATGCACAAAACCTATTTTAAAAGGCTTCAAAATATAAATAAAAAATGTCTAAGAGGTGTAAAATCCATTTAATTTCATACGTTTGTCAGGAATTGTGTGGATTTTAAAGTATGTCAATTACAGACCCATTACTGTTTTGAGCATGTGGTCCAGTGGAATGAAAAAGCAGGACTATATGCAGAGAAAATATTTCAATCATGCTATCCACGAAGCCTGATCAATACACTGCAAGGTAACCGGCCTTTGAGCGCGTGATTGTGTATACTTATTGATGGTGAGATGAGCTGACATGAGCAGCGCACTTCAACATCAACATCCCCCAACCAAGAGCACATGCATAAGAGACGATTCAGACTCGATCTGCAACTGAGGAACATTTCAAAGCCAGGTTTGGTACCACAAAGGTACCACAACTGTCTGGCAGGTTTTTTGTTTTAGTGTGTGGGATATATTAAAAGATGCAGCGTGCACTTGCACAATAACTTTTTTTAAAAGGCCATGTGAGTCATACTCATGTCATTGAATGTGTCTGTGTTGGGCTGATCGGGATGTTTTCGGCGTTTTTTCAGGGCAATCAACACTAATGTCTTGTAGTTTCAGCATATTAAACTGATATAGGAGGCGATTCTTTGCTCTTTTAAAATAAGAGATTGAATTATTATAAAAATTCATAATAGTAAAGCAACCACAGCATTCATTAAAACAAATCTATGTTACACTTTATATTAAGATACACAAATGTATAATTTACTGATTGCTTATTAACATGCATATTGGTATTAAATTAGTGCTTATAAAGCATATATGAATGCCTTATTCTACACACCTTAATCCTACCCAATACCTAAGCCTAAAAACAACCTTACATGCATTATTTAGCATTTTATTGAGGCAAAAGTTGTATTTAATTGTTAATATTGAGATATGGTCCCTAATGTAAAGTTTGGCCGGACTCTATAACTAAGGGGTGTAATGATACACTCGGGTCACTACACGGTACTGCGTTCACTATTACGATATTAATAGAAAAGACAATTTTTTCAATAACATTTGTTATCTTAACATATATTACTTTTTTACTTTTTTGTATGTCGATGAATAAATAAATAAAATATGAAAACATTTATAAAAATGTTCAAGATATCTTTAAATGGAGAATTGTTTTTTTAATGAAAATTTGAAATTAAGATGAAAGTAAAAAAACTCTTAAGTTCTAAAAGCAGTATTTATACTTTCTTTGTTATGCAACATGCCATGTATGGATATGTTGTCAAACCACAAATAAAAAAGTCACAATACATTAACATACATACATTTGCTGTACATATTAAAATCAATTTAATGTGAATTTGATCTCTCAATAAAATGATGCACATTATACATTTTTCATCAATCAAATCATTTTGTATGTTACAAACCAGTGCTGTAAAAAAAGAGTCTTGATAAAAAAGGACAAGGGCCTGTCAACAAGCACCTAGACTTTGCCCATATCCCACAATGCCCCCTGACAGTTGAGACTCGCTAAATTAAAGAATACTCTTGAAGAACAAGTGCCCACGCATGCAGGTCGTGGGGGGACAACAATCCTAGTAAGATCCGGTGCACACATTAATGATAAAGATTTATTCATGATTCTAAAAGTCAGCATTACACTGCGCTGAATGTTAATGGACGAGACATGGAGGATGCTTTCTGGGGCACGATTTTGTTATGTTTAATGTATATGTGTATTTTTTAGATGGATGTGGTCATTGAAGGATGCATTGCACATTTTTAATGTGTGTATGAGTGCCTCAAATGGAGGATGCATTTAAATAAATGCAACGGTGTGACATTTTAATGTAAACTAATTAATCAAACCTCAGTTAGCATGTGTCAATAATACTGTATCACCACAATATTGAAATTCGCCTTCGTAAATAACATTCAACCATACAAGCAGTGAAAAATCAATTGTCTCGTGAACTGCGTTTTGCATATCATGATTTGCGATGTTATGTGGTAATATTGGATCAATGTTATACACCATCCAGAGGGTGATCATATTTAAAGTGACAGATCACCCGTCAAAAAATCAAACCTTACTTGTTTCTTTTAGAAACAGTATAAATGTTTCTTTCTGTGGTGCTTATTTTAGCTTTTGTGGAGCTTAGCATGCCAGTCCCCATTCACTTCCATTGCTTTGTAAAAAATTGCTGAGATTCCTCAAAAAAGCTGAAAGGGAAAGTTCACCCTAAAATTTAAATCTGTTATCATTTTTTCACCCACATGTCGTTTAAAACTTGCATATGACTTTGGAACACAAAAGAAGATATTTTGAGAAATGTCTCCATACAATAGAAGTCAATGGGGGCCGATATTGTTTGATTACCAACATTTTTTAAATATCTTTTTTGTGTTCTGTAGAAGAAAACCAAGCACAGAAAACGCTATCCCTTTAACAAGATTTAGCATAGTGAATAGGGCAGGTTGACTTCCTCTATTTTCTCTTTTTCTAACTGTGGGCCTCTTGCTTCCCACCAGGCCACGGCTAACAATGCACTCCTGATTAAAGACAAGCAAGTGCTCGGCTACCCGCACAAAAATAGACCTGCTCTCACCATGAGGGCCATCACGCTTACGTGTGTGAGTGTTTTGCTGCAAAAAGATAAAGTCAGTGAGATAGATAGGCAAAGTATAGACGCCTTCGGATATACAGTACATTAAGTACACGCGCACGGCGTCTCGTAGACACGCATGTCTCGTGATCTGTGGCTTAATGGGGACTGGAGTCTTTTTCATGTTTCATTGTGTGTTACTTTTACCCATAGGCTTGCTAAGTGTGTCCCCCTCTCGGCTCGGCCTCCCCCCACACTCCACATTCCAGCCTCATGCACACAGCTTGTTTCCTGATATTGCACATTGTTTGGCGACTTCAAAAGGATCCATTTTAACCATGTGTCCATTTAAGACTGTACAGGAATTCATAGCGTCTGGTCCGCATTACGTCTGCCTGCTTAACCGTTCACATGTGGCAGCGTTAATCAGAACATACATGTATTTACAGTGCAGGCAGAGCACATACCTGCGGGGCATCCAAAATAAGGATGCAAGCTGCTTTTGATAATCTGGTCGTCTGTAAATGCTTCGCCGTCCTTGAACGTATGAGTCTGTTAATTTCACAATGTAAGAAGTTTGAAAATTTTGTAATTATTTTATCGTTTACTCGCCCTCATGTCATTTCAAGCCTGTATGACTTTCTTTCCTCCGCGGAACAGAAAATAAGATATTTTGAAGAACGTTGAAAAACAAACAACAGTGACCCCCTTTGACTTCCATTCCACTGAGACATTTCTCAAAATGTCTTTTCATTTTTGAAATGAATCACATACATGTTTGAATGATATGAGAGTGAATAAATGATACGATTAACTGTCCCTTTAATGTAAAGGTCATGCCTTCATTTGTCATTGAAACGAGTGTACATTAAAGTGAAACCAAGCATGTAAACAATTACATTTATTTTCCATTAGTTACCAAGATTGATTAATTTAAACTAATGATGAACAAAACGTCTACAGCTTTTTAAAATCTTTATTAGTAATAATTTCAACATTTACTAGTACATTTTCAAAACGAAAAGTTGTATCTGTTAACATTAGTTAATGGAAAATTAACTTATATACCGAACAATTATGTTTTTTAAATAATTTAAGCAAAGATTAGTAAATGTTGTAAATATGTCGCACAAGGGCAATTCCAGTATTACGGATGTGAGATTCTCAGTCAAAGCTTGAAATATAAAATCTAGAGAATGTATTTATTACAAATATATTGAATCATCAGTTAATATTTTACTAAACCCCTGATAGGAACCAGACATCACAAAATGTCAGTCTATGCATGAATTCTCTATTTGTAAGAGAAAAAAAATGAATAGTGTCATGGATGTGACCTGAAGCAATAAAATCCAACAAATGGAGAAGAGATGGCTCTTTATTGAGCATAAAATTATTATTTTATTTCAATTTTACGTGCCCATTTATGAAGAAAATGGACCGTAATGCATGTGACAATTCACTTACCTAATGTGAACAACTATGCTTTAAAAAAATGCTTTTCACATTGGTACTGAAACGATCAAATATAGTCAACTTATATCTTAGTAGAGTGATAAGATTTTCATATTAAGGTTGACATTTGCATGGAACCGGCCACATGGTTCATGTTAGCGAACACAACAACTATATCTATATTATAACTGTAGCTGTTATGAATTCATCAAAATGACAGTTTTACACTATTTACACTTTCTACGTACACATATTTAAAAACTTCATGAAAACTCAATGAAAGGGTTAAAACTGGCCGAGTTTGGTTGGTTGCCTTTACTTTGATTTTACTAAAAAATAAAGAAATTCCGGTTTTAACTTGAAAACTCATCATATTGCGTTTATTCTGATAAGATGAATGGATGTAAAATAATTTTTGACAACGCACTGTAGCTAGAAAAACACATTTGTAGTGTAAATACACTTAAGTGATGGTGATGGATAGAGCGATATAGTGGTGCTTGGTTAGTTAATGCAGTGAAAGAGAGGATGCTTGCCTGGTGTGTTTAACCTTAGCCGGAAGTTGACAGGGAGGCCAGACTCGGGGTCAACGGTTACCCTGCTGACAGAGGACACGCTAAAGGGAACTAGACACTAAAGTGTGTGTGGTTGTGTGAGACCGAAAGTGTAATCGTGCTGTGATGCAATAACACATTTTAAACGGCTGCCTGTTAAAATGTAATCTCTGTTGTTTCATTACAATGTGACTATATGAAGCAATAGAGTAGACTGTTCTTCAAAACCAACCCCATTTATTTCCTCATTAAACAACGATATGTTCTTCATTGCTTGGTTTCGGCTCCTCGCGTTACAGACGGAGTTTCGGTCTGAACAAATGCTCATTCAACAGAAGATCGCATTAGTTTAATTGGAAAGGCCTTCAGAAGAGGAATGTTTCTAGCAAAGCGACGGACATCCGTGGCATCTTTCGATAGGACCAAAATCCACTCTCATAGCCCGCTATTGATTTTCCGCGTCGGCTTCGGCCTACATCAAATTAGAGCGGATCTGGAAGGTGTTGCTCGTGAGAGAAAAGTGAAAAGCTCGTAATTCAGACACCGGCTGGAAACAGAGGAGAGGGCTTTTTTCCGTCTCTGGATGGAATTAAAGTGAGTGATTGCCTGCGAGGGATGTACAAACATCAGACTTTTAAAATTGACTACTGTAGCTGGTGGGACGCCTGAACGACCAGTCGGCGAGTGAGTCTTAAAGGGACAGTTCACTCAAAAATGATGTCATTTCAAACCTGGATGACTTTTTATCTTCTGCAGAACACAAATGAAGATATTTTGTAAAAGGTTAGTAACCAGCTTTGATCCCCATTGGCTTCCATTATATGGAGACAAAACCACAAAGACGTTTCTCAAAATATCTTCTTTTGTGTGTGCATTGAACATTGCTCCTCCGTTTAGATGTAATATGTATCCGACGTTAGATCTGCTCTCCAAACATTTTAGAAATCACAGAGGGGTGCTAATGAACGTTTATGGCCATTCGGCATACACAGGCGAGCACAGGAAATTGATGAGGTGGTCATCGCCATGGTGAACTGTTAAAGCGCAAAGATTAGTTGCTTATCATATCTAAATATGGAGTGAATTTAACTCGCAAGAACAGCTCTGTGCAAACTGCCAATGATCGTATTAAGGGCATCTGATAATTGATCTATAGATTTCCTTTTGTTTTAAAGTGAAAAAAGACAATTCTGTCATTTACTCTCTCTTGTCTTTTCAAACTGTTGACGTTTTTTGTTCTGCAGAACACATAAGAAGATATTTTGAAGAATGTCGGTTACCGAACAAGGCCGACAGCCATCCACTTTCATGGTACTGACACAAAACCAATGCAAGTGAATGGGGGCTGTTAAGAACATACTTCAAAATATCTTCTTTTGTGACTAAAGTCATAAAGCATTGAAATGACAAGAGTGTGAATAAATGGTGACATAATTTTCGTTTTTGGGTAAACTATCCCTTTAAATCTTATCGTAAATATAACTTTTTCAATTATTACCACTTTTGTGTATTTTATTTTGATATTTACTTTCTATTCTACCTTCCTTTTTCATAATCATGTTTATTCATCTATAATAACCCAAATATACTATTGAACTTAAAAATGTTTTCTAAGTTTGTCAGTTGAGGGTATGTTTGTTCTTTCTTTGAAATCCACTTATCATTTTTCCACTATGCTCACATGTCTGCGTGTGACTCGTGAAGAACAGATCATTTAATGTTTCGCCTTCCCGACCCCGGCACAGTACGAACGGAAGCGTGTACCGCTAAAAGGATCAAACGCATTTAATCAACTCAAGCTGCTACAATCTGCCTAAAACAAAAGCGGGGTCAGGGTGACCCTACCGAAGGCGCAAAAAGCATTGCCGTCGAAAATGTGTGCGAAGGGATTAATTCTGCAATTTATCAACTCTGTATAAACAGCGTGCCACGCGGTATCCAATGCTTGGCAGCAGCCTCTGGAACAACTCAATAAGGTTACTGTGTCAATTGGGCATGTGTGTTTTAAGCCCCCGACCTTTGACCCTTCACCCCGGGCTTGTAAACAGTCCCTAATCCTGATCTTTGACCCAGCACTGCACCTCGGCGCTTTCAGCACGTTGAATACCGCGTCGTGTAATGCGACCATAATCTGTAAAAATCATTACGGATGATTCATCGTTCGGGAGCGTTTTGAAAGTATTGATTCAACGTTTTGGGACTTTTTGTGTGGACAGTTTGTTTTTAAAGGAATAGTTCACCTCAGGAATGATCATTCGCTCATCCTCCAGTTGTTACAAACCTGTTTGAATTTTTTTGTTATGCTAAACATAAATGAAGATATTTTAATTCAAGTTTGTAACTAAGCTGTTTGGGTCGCCATTGACTCCCATGGTACTCTTTTGTCTTGCTATGGGAGTCAATGGTGACCCAAAACGGCCAAGTAAAGTTTTTTGCAGGCCGGACCTGAAGTGTAGAAGGTTTTGCCAGGCAGGTCAGAGACAGATTGAATTCTAGTGATGTCATATTTTTACACTCTCCGCCACATGATAAAACAAAATAATTCAATTAAAAATGACTTAGTTTCCTGTTTCATGTACACAAGGTTATTTTCCACAAGAACAAAGTTTTTCTTCATAATATTTTATCAGAATTGCCTCGCCTGTTTCTTATAACGTCAAATTAAAGCAAAACTCCAATATTTTTTTCATTGGACATCCTGTTACAATTTGTACATATGTCACCTTCTGCCGGCTACATTTTCTCATGAAGCATCAGATGTTTTTTCATTTTTTAATCGTGCGTTGGGAAAAAGTACAGAAGTCCCAAACCAAACAGACGAAACTAATCTCATCAACTTTCATCCCCCAAACCTCATGTAGATAAAGTAAAGGACTTGATAAACTCCAAAATCACTCTGTTTGTAGGTACAAGAGCCACAGGCTCCTCGTGTTTACATCTTCCCATGACATTTTCCCTCTCTCCACTGTTTTGCAACAGATTAGGGTGCGGGTTATTAAATAAATGAGAGTAAACCTCCCTCTCCTCTCTTCTCTCTCTCTCTCTCTCTCTCTCTCTCTCTCTGCACTGAGTGACAGTAATCCGTGTTGAGATGCAGAACATCAGGGACACAAGGTTTGTTCTGCGTTTCGCCGACTCCTGTTCCTCCCGCCCCCTGCATGGATTCAGCGGGCGGGTTGATAATGTCAGAGAATTTAATCCGCGCACGGCTAAGTGGCAACCCTCGCTATTGTCTGAAAGCAACCCCCTCTCGCATCATCCCGCCCGCCGGGGTCCACAAAGACTCACGGCGGAGGGGACGAGCCGTCACGTTGGGGAGGAAGAAAGCCGATTGCTGTCAGCTTTGGCGCTGAGTGTGGCAGAATTACAGGAAGCAGATCTAATTTAATTGAGTGGGATCTGAGTATTCCAGTGGATATGCTGAAAGCGTTTGTGTGTGTTGTGTTTATCAAGGTTCAATGCATTTTGCTAGCTCAAGTGTTTGCTTTTCAGTCGACTGTTAACGTGAAGTCAAACTAATGCAAAAGAGCCTGTAATCGAAATCGAGTAACAGTGAGAAATCATTCAGTTTGTCTGAACTTTACACTTGTTGCACTTGTATTTGTGAGATTTTTTATTTTATGGCATTATAGTTCTTTTAAAAAGGCATAACATCAGAAATTAAATGTAATATTGTATTTTTTATGAATATATTTGACAGTTTTTCACTTAGCACAATGCAAATGTGATGTGAACTGTAAAGATGCAATGGGTGTCTGAATACTGTGTACTTTCTTAAAGAGACAGTTCATCTAAAAATGAAATTCTTTCATCACTTCTACTCTTCCAAACCTGTATGGGTTTTATTTTTTCTGCCAAACCCAAAAGAAAATGTTTTGAAAAATGTTGGTAACCCGACAACATTGACCACTATTGACTCACACTGTATGGACACATTTCGCAACATCTTCTTTTGTGTTCCACAGACAAAAGAGTCATATACAGGTTTTGATTGACATGTGAATAAATGAAATGATGACAGGATTCTTTTGTTTGGTTGAACTTAATTTAATACACCCCCAAAAGTATTTACTTCCCCATCAAACTGTTTGTATCAGAATGTGTGAATGGTTTATTGCATGTGACATCACAAAACAAACTTCCATGTACCACATCCTCTGTGAGATGGTGTTTGAGATAAAAAATCCTATAAAAGGTACATAGAGAAATAGTTGGTAGATTATTAACCTACTAAATGATGCTTATATGACACTGATAAAACGCAAAATAGCAAAACTATGAGGGTGGGGATAGATTAGGGGTGTGGGACAGAAAATACCACTTAAGTCCCTATAAAAACAGTAAGTCCATGGAAAGTCCCCATAAAGATACAGACACAAACGTGTGTGTAAAACGACATGGGAAGAACACACATAGACGTGAAGACTGTAAATGTGTGTGTGTAAGTATACTGAGATAAGGAATCTCTCGGTCTGTTTTCTCTCACACTCTGGAGGTCTCGACATGTGAGTCCGCTCACTGTTAACAGGCTGTCAGAGTCGGTCTCATTGGTGCGATGCTTTGAATCCATCACATCTTAACTTAAGCGCGCTCGAGCTCACGTGGGTTTAAGGGACAGCACAGTGTTTATCAGGGAACCGCTATTTTTAAGAGCCACACATTGAGTCATATCTCAATGGGCTGTCAGGTAATGACAGTCTCTCTCTCTGTCTGTCCATAACCCCATGTGGTAAATCACTGACTCATCACATGTTGAGTGCAGAGTCAATACAGACCTGCAAAAATGGAGGATTGATAAAGGAAGTGGCCACATTTAAGAGGAAGGATTAAATGATGATTTCACCTGTACTGATGGAGGCTTTTAATATGACAAGAAGGCGTGTGTGTGTATTTTAAATCTAAATGGTGTGTGTGCTAGGTAGCATTCATTACTGACATGATGTCATTCAGAACCTGTATGCGGCCCGGAAACATTTCTCAAAAATATCTTCTTTTACTTTCTGCAGAAGATATTTTGAGAAATGTCTCTGTGGTTTTGTGTCCATACAATGGAAGTCAATGGGGGCCAATGTTGTTTAGATATCATCGTTCTTCAAAATATCTTCTTTATGCTTTGCAGAAGAAAGGTCATACAGGTTTGAAATGACACAAGAATGTGTTAATGTTTCATCTCTTTAAATGTACTAATGTACTGTAATATACTTTATTTCTGAACTGTACAGGGACCCCCTGAAATATGATTCTGACTCATTATATTAAGCGTTTAGGCACTTGTTAATAACAGTTTCATCAGGGAAAACCGTCATTTATTATTTTATTTTATTTCCTTTCTGTTGTTTATTTATAGCATGAGGGAAATCTGATCTGACATCTAGGTATGACATCACTAGGTGACGTTTTGTACAAAGTCATTGTAGAACTGTGAGATATTTCACTTTATCACATATCATTTCTGAATCTATTTTTTAAAGTTTTATAAAGTGGGTCTCTTTGAGCTATTAACTTTTTAGACTTTGCACTTTTAAAAGTATAACATTTGTGAAACAGATCTGAAAGTACTACGCTTATGCAGTACATGAAAGGGATAGTTCACCTAAAAACGAACATTGTTTCATCATTTGTGAACACAAAAGTAGATATTTCGAAGAATGTTGGTAACCACACAACATTAATCCCCATTGACCTCCATTGTATGAACACAAAACCACTGAAACATCTTCCCTTGTGTTCCACGGAAAGAAAGAGGACAAGTTTTGACATTAGAGGGAAACTATTTTATATTTGTGTGAACTGCCCCTTTAAGCAGAACGTTCAAGGATGTAACACACAGGGGAACGTTTTGCAGCGTTCGTATCAAAGCACAGAGTGTCATTTAGAAATAAAGATCATCTCGCTGGACGTCCATATTGATACAGGTTTTCATACACACGGGCTGTATGCAATCAAATGATGTGCTTGTGTCGTGCGCTCCTCGGATTTGATTGATGGCTGAAGATAATGGCTCACAAACAAACTCTCCCTCCCCCCGCTCGCCCGCCCACCATGAATAAGGCAACACCTCTCTCTCTCTCTCTCTCTCTCTCTCTCCTCTCTCTCTCAGCAGACAGCAGGGTGGAAGACATCTGACATTTATTCAATACCATCAGTAGCTCTGTAGTGGCACTGCTGAGAGAAGGAGGGAAAAATTATGACGGCGGTTACTTAAGCTAAAAGCTACACGGTGTCAGACGGAGGGAGCACTTAAAGAAATCCAGGAGTGCGGACGGCACATTCTACGAATATGCTGAACTATGACGTGTATATATACATTATGAGTCATAATTCCAATGCTTGTTATTGTTAGAACGGTCCGCAAATGATGATCAAGGTCTCGACCTTTAACTTTAGCAAATGAGGTTATATAATAATTTGGAAATAACCTATTAAAATGATGTTCAATTCATATTTTTTTTTTTACATTTTTCATGACCAAAAACGACATTTAGCTTTGTTCTGTTTTATAGGTTTCAATGATACTATAGCACTTCTAACTACTGACCAGCGTCTGTTCATAAATGTAATTCAGGCTAAATTTGCAGCCCTGTTTTTACTCGCAACCTTACTACCCAATATGGAATAATATTTTTTTATATTTCATATAAATATTTAAACTGTTACAAATAATAATTTATTTTATTTTATTATTTGAATGTATTTTAATTAATTTGAATTTTTGCAAATTTTCTTGCTTTATAATAACGCACAAATCATGCTGTATTTACTAGAATTAATAGCAAACCTCACACAAAATAAACAGGTCATGTAACATTTAGTTTTTCTTTTGGAAAGTGACCATCAGCGTTTTCTAAAGGTTAAGCACATCCTTTCACTGACCATTAAAAAAAAAACAGTTTCAGGCTATATTTTGTATCCTATTTGTGAAAAGTCCAGATTTGTCTTCGTCTGTTTTTCCCTCCGCGCTCCTGGTATGGGTGAACTGCACGATGACCCTTTCTGAAATGGTTCCTTGCGCACAACCACACCAAGTTTTTTAATAAAAGCTGAAGCAGAGGAATTCTCTCAGTTAATAACGGCGAACAAAAGCGGCATTGTGAGACGGTTGACGGAGGTCCGGTGGTGCGCTCCGGACGGTCTGTGTACGTACATGCGGGTATGCGTGCGAAACAGACCGCGCCACATAGATGAAACTCCGTCGCTCGGAGTGTTTGACCTTTCTGCGGTGGCGTCCCAGGAGTCGGCCTTTACTGGGGCAGTCTGGGAAACACACCTTTGTTTACTGTCATTAACTGAACTGAGGTCATCTGTTATGACCTCACTCGCTGCCTCCTCTGAAATAGCAATTCAGATGTTTAGGATTTAATAACGCAGTTAATTAAAGACACAGGTCTCCCGTTTTCCCCAATTTTACTGATGTACTTGAGAGGGACAATGTGGCTCTACAAACATAGCATGTGTCTATTAAGACCTGTTTGGCAAAGATCCCCTTAACATATCAACACCGAAGCCAACTTTCCTTTTTGTTTTTACTTAGCCATGGATTATTAAACACGCCAGCCTCCTCAATTCAACTAGTCAACCAGTAGGTGGTTGGAGACAGTTGTCCCAATTTCTTGGCGTCACCCCGGCTGCATGTCCGCTGTACTTGGCTTTGCTCGACCTTACAGCGCAACCGCTAGTTATGGTTAACAATAGTCTTCATCTGACATTCGCAATCAAGATAATGGAACACAGTGTGAGACAAGCCTACGGGGAGAAAACAGCTCGAGCACGGCCAAAGCCTTTTCCAAATTAAAAGCGTTGGCCTTTAATCTGATAAATATGGGATGGCTTTATCAGAGACCGATGGCAGAATATACCTGAGAATTTCAGATGTGGCCTTTCCTGTTGAAGTGCAACACAATTGTTATGAAATACAAGTTAAGCTGTATTGACAATGGAGAAGAGAATTAAAAATGATCAGTTTGTAAAATCAACATTTTTTTGTGTTGACTGAAATGGTGAATGGAAGTTAATAGGACAAGCATTGTGTGCATACTTTACTGTAAAAAATTCTTCGCTGCCTTCAATTTTGAAGTGCAGTCAACTTGGTTTTACGGTCAAGTACAGCAATTTCAACTTACTTTAAGTTTTGCCCAGTGGTGAGTTGATATAACTTGAAATTAAGTTAATGTCACTTAAAAATGTGTTGAACTTATTTTTATGTGTTGGAGGTGAAATGACTTGTTGAACCGGATTGGTTGTACTGGAAATCTTACTGAGATGCAGTTTTAGGTATTGCTTAACTTTATTTGATGTGTTGAAGTACACTCTAAAAAAACTCCGTAAAAATACGGCACAATATATCGTATTGATATGAAGGAATTTTCCGAAGTCATTTTTAAAGTTGTTTTACCTATATTTTACATTTTGCACTGCATTAAATTGCATTTTAGCATTAACGGAAATGTCCGTAAAATAAAGGAAAATGTTCTGGTAATTTTTTGCCAGTACTTTATCCGTTTTTGTACAGATTTTTTTTTACAGTGTAATGTAAAAAAAAAGCTGAAATGACTTATAAAACCAGGTTTATTGTACTTAAAAAATGAGGAAGAAAATAGATTGTACTGGAAATCTTACTGAAATGCAATTTTACGTATTTGCGTAAACCTTGCATAAAACTGACACTTTTATCCAAAGCGACTTGCATCAAATTCATTTTATCGGTATGCATGTTCCCGGCGATCGAACCGATGAAGCAATGCTCTTCCAGAACGTTTTATAGGCCTATATGTGTATAATCTGAATATTTTATATTATTAAGCATACATTGTTTTCATGTGCAGTCCTTCTAGAGAAATGAGAGTAATGCTGTGGAATGTTTTATCATAACACAGAATCTGAGACTAGTTTTCTGCATCCGTGAATCAGCCTGAAGAACATTCGCATGTGATTCAGATGAAAAGAACCCGTAGTAGCGCACAGGAAAGTGTGAATCACGCTGCTTCTGTCAGCCACATGTATTTCTAACCCGCTTCGGTTAAACTAATTGGCTTAATTGTACAACACCGAGAGCAAAGTGCAGAGTCAAACCAGCTCTGGTGTCGTGGCAGTGAGACTTGAGCTTCAGACCAGACAGCTCCACACACAGTGTGTGTGTGTGTGAGTGAGAGAGAGAGAGAGAGAGAGAGGAGGATTTCAGTCGCATTGGTTGAATGCATGGACATATGGAGACTGGCTCCTCTTGGGCATCGGCGGGTACGGCGAGCCCCATCATCGTGTCTTGCTGTCTATCTCTCTTTCTCTCTCTGCTGGCACACTGGTAGCTCCTCTCCCTGGGATACTCAAGCCTTTCAAACATGAGTAATTGATGAATTGTATGCAATATGCAAATGTGAATGCATAAATCTTCTGACTGACAGCTTAATTTATGTGAGCCTTTAAGAATGCAGGATTAGATTTTAATTAAATATCTTCAAAGGCACCCTGACTTGTACATTTTTCTCTCGCCTCAGCTGCCGTCTTTGTTGTTGTTTAAACCGTTTTCCATTATAATTTCGGAAATCTGATTGTGTTCTCCCTCCGCGTCCTCCCGTACCCCCTTTCGGCCACGGTCCAACTCTCGGCCTTCACTTCTTTTATCGACTACACGTTGTCATGAACAGGCTAACGTAGAACAATAAAACAAAGTTTGTAATGTCGAACGTGCTCCTTAAGCCACGCCCGCTTGTCTATGACGGGCGTGTCTTGTGACACCTAGCTCTGTGGAGCCCCGCCCCCTCTTTGTCTCAGTATAACAAGCAGGTGTCGCCGCTCATGAATATTGAATATGGCCTTTTAAAGATGACAAGGGCGCGTTTACGAATCCGGGAGAGAGTAAAAAGTGCTTAGTAACCCAGTTTTCTCCGGCCCCCAGCAGAGCGCGGTGCTGTCGCCGGGGATTTGAGCGGAGTGATTGGTGGAGACGAGCGCACTGACAGGGTTTTCTTCTTCGGCATGTGGAACGTGCAGTAACGTGTGAATGACTTCTCACTGCCATCTGTTCCTTCAGCTCGATGGGACGCGGGTAGGAGAGAGTGTGTGCGCCATTGTGTACACACACGGCTCTTCACTGTCTGTCGTGGCTGTGGGGAACGCGCACGGGCACCTGTGCCTGCGAGTGGGAAAGGGAGATGAAAAATATTCCCATACCGGAGAACTCTCAGGGTGTAAAAAACTCCATTACAGTAAGATTGACTGAAGCGCTGAGCAGTTCACAGGGTGGCCACTCGATAAACTGATGATAAGCAGACTTCAGGAGAGCTGTACGGACGGTTAATGGACGGAGAGTTAGGAAAGTCATATTATGTTGAGTTAGCCTTGTGCAGTTACGACTTGAATACATTTTAGTATACAATGTACTGTAAGAACTGTACAGTGACACTGTGCAAACAAAATAAACAAAAGTATGGACTCTATAGACCACTTCACAAGACGTAAACACTGGTTTCACTTTGTTTTTAATTCATTTAAGTAAATCATAAAGATATTCGTTTAATGTTTTGATTTTCTGTTGGTTGTATTTTGTTCAAATGTTGTGTAGTGGAACAGGAAGTTCTTCTGGACCAGTGTTGTATCAGCATTGTTTTCGTCATCTGTAGTGGTCTATATATAATCATGCTTTGCAAAAGTTTAAGCTGTATATACTAAGCTATATGATTATCTATAACAACACTGTCAAAACATTTTAAAAAATGCGACATTCCAGCAGCTTTGGAGCAAGAAAGCTGTAATTTAACATCTTTGAAAACTAAAATTGACATGTTTTTTTTGTGTTGTTTTACACACAACGTGAATTTGCAGCCTCTGTTTCTTCTGTCATTTGACATTTTTAAAGTGCATTTTTTGTGTATTAAAAGCTATACATTAATGGATTTTAATTTACATTCATTAAATCAAGGTTTGCTGTGTGCGTTTATCATAAATTTTTGAACTTGTGATTACACATTTGCAGTAAATCATTTGAAAGAATTTAGCCCTATGTATAGCCCGTATATATAGCACTTATATATAACATACTGTATGTTTATGTATATAAGGTCTTCTTTTGTACACTGTGCATAAACCGCTAAAAGTAGTTTTATAAAATTACATAAAACAATGTTAATTCCGTTAAATTAATGCATTTCATGTGTTTGTTCAATCAATCAAACCTAAATTAATCAAACAAATCACTGTCCAAAAACCACATACTTGTTCTTGGTCACACCAAGTCGTGTCTTTCCATATCAGAATCTCAGGAATCTTTCTGGGACATTGTTTCCAGCACATGACGGCCGTTTCTTTCCAGTGGTGCTGTTGGAAACGAAAGGATGGGTTTTATATAAGGGAAGCACCTGTCACGAGCGAGGAAAGAAACGCTCGGCCTCTAACAATACCCAGTCAAAGTGGAGCTAAATAAGAAAATGGCTTTAAGAGTCCCGCGGGAGTCAAGTGCCTGTTCACGTACAATTGCCTGACTACGGAGGTCTAACAGCTCCAGCGTGTTCAGTTTTCGTAATCTGTCGAGTTCTTTGGGCACGCCCTACGCAGGAATGTGCAAAAAAGGCAAGTGAGTCAGATGCTCTAAATGAGTAAAGGTTAAATGCAGATATAAAGACGCAGAGCTTTAAAGGAAACACTGGCGGAAACGCCTGCTTAAGTTTCTTTGACGGCCGCCAATGTACGATTTCAGGTTCAGAGTTGGCCGTCTTCAAAGGCACGAACTTTTGACATCTCGCTGATTTGTCTTCCTGCGCCACGTCGACCCCGCAGAATCGTTCGCCGCCCCACCGTGTTGTTTTCTAATTTGCTTTCCTCAAAGGAAATGGAGTCGTGTTATCGGAACACTGAGGTAATTGATTGTTTTTCAACACGGCTTTTGTCTGAATGATGTAAATAGACAAAATATGAGACAAAAACAAACCGAGGCCTGTAACATACATCGAGCACAATGGCGTTGTGAAACGGATAGTTCCGGTTCTTCATGCTGATTGGGCAATAGCCATGTCTTTTATACCATAAAGCACAGCTATGAGCTTTTTATTTATCTTTATTGGCACCCAGTATGTCAGTCAATGGAGTTTCTAACAAAAGGATGACATTTAAAGGCTTAGTTCACCAAAAATAGCAATTCTGTCATTATTTATTCACCCACATGTGGTTCAAAACCTGTATATGACTCTTTCTTGTGGAGCACAAGGAAGATATTTTGAGAAATGTCTCCGTGGTTTTCATACAATGGAAGTCAATGGGGGTCAATGTTCTTAAAAACATCTTCTTTGGCATTCTGTAGTTAAAAGGAAAGTCATACAAATCATGAGGGAGATTAAATGATGATAGAATTGCACATGGCATGTTTAGGTCTTGAGAAGTTAGTGACTTATATCACACTCAATAACAGTATTTGTTGAGCTGTCTCTGAATCAAAGACTTAATTAATTTGATCAGCATCAGAGTCGCAGTGGTAGCTGCCGGTCTGACAAACTGTCCGCCGATGTTTATTTACAGTAAAGTTAACTCAATCGACTGCTCTCCATTTACAGACACTACAGCGGCAAACTGACTGGATATTTTCTCCACTACGCTCCACCGTTCAGAGGTTTTAATTAGATCAGTAATGTGACGGTCCACAGCGATTCTCATTTGCTACGGACCATGACAAGCTTGTCAACAACCAGTGAGTCACACGGGTCAGGACGGGAGAAAGATCAGCACTGGGGTGCATGGAATAAACCGCGTGATGATAGGGTCGTGCAAAGTTTACATTGATCCATGTGGCTAGCGGTGAATATGCCTGTTTTTAAAGGTGGTTGGGCGTGCCTTTCATTTCGTTTATGTATCATATGCCTAGAAGTCTTAAGGGAGGCGTACTTGAGTTTCAAAGGAACAGTTCACCCAAAAATAAATAAAATTGTTATTTACTTAATCTCAAGTTTTTTTTAAACAATTACAAATTTCGTTCTTCTGCTGAACACAAAAAGATATCTTGAAGAATGTTTGTAATCATACAGTTCAGGGGCACTATTGACCACTGTAGGAAACACATTGTAGTCAATAGTGCCCCAGAATTGTTTAGTTTCCCACATTCTTCAAAATATCTTGTTTGTGTTAAACAGAACATAGAAATTTATAAAGGGTAGAAATGACTTGGGTGTGAGTACATTATGACAGAATTCTCATTATTAAATAAAAGATTCTTCCGAGAGCATGTGCTATGTCGAGCCAGTTTGCTGAAAACATTTGAAGTAAAGAAAGACTACTGTTTAGTCCGTATGATAAAATGTCTTGCTCTCAGCTGACAGAATCTTGAATTTCCGCCGAAAACGGCTTTATTGGTTACAGCCGAAAGAGAAAGGCCTAAATATCTAGCACCCGCCTATCCCTTCAGTGCTCACCCTCATTCTCATTCTAGATGTTATTAAAGGATGATCATGTTCGCCCGCCGTAACAAAGACTTAAACTAATAAATATAACCAGAAAAGCTGAAATCCAGCGGAGAGAAAAAGACATGTAAGCTCTGTATGATGAAAAACATAAGTTTCTTTATTGTAGGAGATGACGCGCATAGACTTGTGCAGAGCTTTAAATGCAACAGACTCCACATATAGATGTGTATGATCAGCTGAACGATCTGTCAGTAACGCTGGATTCACACGGGGGTCAGCGTCAACGCTTGACGGAGGGCTTATCTGAAGCGTGGCCAAAGCTATCGTCATAGTGACAACAGCCAGTCAGATTGTTCTCCGGTCTTGCATGAACGCAATTGGCTAGCAACTGCACTATGTCATTTGCAAAAGGCGATCTGATTGGCTGACGCCTGAGTTGGCACTTGAAAAGTTGAGATATCTTCAACTTCTTGCCGCGAGCAACGCCAGTGAAGCAAAGCTGACGGACCCACAATTCAGTACGGATACGCATGACGTCACCCATTCAAAGTAAATGAGAAGCGTTGATGCTGTCACCCCATAACTGATGATGTAGGCCACGTGCATCCTGAACTATCGGTTTCGGTCCAGAATTTAACTTTTCAGTGCATCACTACTGATAATAATATGTTTAATATGGTTTAAACCATGGTCTGAAAACTGGATTCTGATTGGCTGGGAGGTGTGCATTAATAGCCTTTAACGCACGGGTCGCTCCAGTCATATTGACTACATTTTAAATGAACTGACAAACTAACCGACACTGTGCAAAATGATACTGTAAACAACAATTAAAGCTTTAACTTGGCAAATAACCATGGCATAAACGGGATAATCCACGGCTAGCCGTGCATTAAATTCGTGGAGGCGAATAACCACCCGAGGCGAAGTTGATTATTCCTTACTTATCAGCTGAAAAATTGACAAAGTATGAAACAAATATGACATATAGAACATATACAGTTTTGTTTGTGCAATATTGTGATATTTAGAAAAATAGGTGTAGGCCAACATTGGCGTCCATTGACTTCCGTTGAATGGACACAAGCTCGAGACACATCTCCAAATATCTCAAGAAAGGTCTTCTGGGTTTTGTAAAAATGAGGGTGAATAAATGATGACAGCGTTTTATTTTTGGTTATAAGGTTAGTCCATTTTAAATCCTGCAAGTAACTATTTTAATGCTGGTTAACTTGACTACAATAAAAACATTATACAGTAGATCAAAAATACAATAATCTTTTGGAATCTGGGGTGAACGCGAACTTCAGTCTTCACGTCCCTTAAATCTAAAACTTTTTGAGTAACACTATTATGAACCAGTTAAAACATGTCAACAGTGCATTAATGAAAGATATTTTAACGTTTAAAATATCAATGTGTTGATAACATTTCAGACGTGTATGCTAGATTACATTGTACGATGCGGTGGATGTTTGTCATGTTTACACACAGACTAGTTATTTAAGATGAATCCTGCCCCTCACAATCGTGCTATTTCTGTTCGCGACCATCAGGTGATCAGCGCTTCATGTTTTGTTAGCGGTGTATTAATATAACGATGAAAACACTTGCTGCTTGATGTACTTGGACCCGATCCAATGACATGCGGCAGAATTAGCATTTTGCTTTTCTAGCTTATTTCCCACCGCGTTCACCCTAGCGCAGGGTTCGAACTGTCATGTACCTGTCGGTTTGAGAGCCCGTCCCACATTGGAGACATAACCATGTTTGCGTGTCTTGTGTGGAATAATTTGTCTGCCGTGATGTATGTTCATGTATGTAGCGTGATAGAGGGTTGATTTGTAACCATACGCTTGTTTGATGTGTGTGTCAGAGAGATTGTGTGAGGGGAATTCGACGTTTGAAATTGACTGTTAATATTCTCTTCTGATTGTATCGTGAAGAATGATCAATGTGTGATATTCAAACATCCGTTCTTCCTCTGTTTCTCTAGTTCTCGGCCCGGCCGTCCTCCCAAACGTTCTCTCGGCTTGGCGATGCAAGACACCTCCCGCCTGCTGCCTCACGGCGTTCACGGCCTGCTCTCCCCCAGCCTGCTGTCCCCGACAGGTAAGACCACCTTTGTTCCTAAATGTCCACCTTTAATGTATATGACTGGTATAGGGACGTCCAGATGTACATGTAGGGATTCAATGGTGGGATTGAGGAAAGCCTGTGTAATATGACTGGTTTAGGCTTATTGGGGTGTCACGTCAGACCTATAAGACGTGTTTCCTAAGGGACGTTCATGTATTGTACGACATGCGTTTTAAACACAGCAGGATGGAGCGCGGTAGAACGGAACAGAATGCAGATGTGTACGGTGTCCATCTGCAACCTATCATAGTGTCCCAAAACACATGAAAACTTTAGATGTACATCATAACAAATGCTTTCAAATGTAGAAATAGGAAGAGAGCAAGATTCAGTCTCGCCTATCAACTCCACGTTAATTCGACTGCTAGGTGAGCATTCGGTCACCTTGACCCAGCCCTTGTTTTCTCACATTTGTACTCGAATTCAATCGAGGCTTTGTCTTTCTTTTGTTGAATCTGGATGTTTTTTATTCCTTTTATCAGCGCTGTCTGTCTTTTTTCCTCTCTTTCTCTCTTCTCTCTTCCTCCCACTCTCCACCTTCTGCAAATCAGCTCCTATTGATTTTCCACCTCTGTCCTTCACTGGCCACCACTGCGTCTCAAACAGAGGTTAAACTATTGGATTTCTGTTGCCTCTTTGCTTTTTCCTGCGCACGCATTGGCTTTCTCCCTCTCTCGTCCCTCTTTTATCTCGCGTGCCTTTTAAATAAACACTGCTTCTACATCGAATCCCATATCACCGGCTGTCGGTTTGTTCAAGGGAAGGCGCGAATGTATTTTGAACCGAGTCTTGATAAACGCGGCAACGCAGACGCGTTCAGGTCCCGCTTTCCAGCGTAAGCCGTCGTTGCATTCCTTCCCTTTTAGCGCCGGCTCTCTAAATTGCTGATGGTAGTGGCAATTTGGCTCTCACAATGGCCGGCGCGTATCGATTGGCGCAGCGCGGAGTAGCCGGAGCAGTCCGTTAGCCGGCCGCGCTGATTGATTTTAGATGACTCTGTTGTTATTTCTGCCGACCTGCTCTGAGGGGTGTGGGGGGGAGAGCTCTTTAAAATGTGCGTCCACATTTGTCTCGATCCCTCCGCTCACCGGGGACGGAAGGACGTGTGGCGTCACCTCAGTGCCAACGAACGCGGATGTTTAAGATAGTGATGCAATTTCAGAACAAGGTTATTTTATAGTGATATTTGTGTTTGAGACTATAAAAAATATATAAAGAAATGCTCAAATGCGTTGGTGCCCCTCCACAAAAAACAAAGAATGCACAATTTTCTCTGAAATAACTTGAAAGTGACAAAAGTAATTAGCATTCACCACTGTTATTCCATATTTAATAGAAATTAGACTTTGCTATTTCATTTTTTGTCAACATAAAATTGTAAATAATAAAAGAAATGAAAATGTTATGGACAGAAATGATGGGACCCCTGACCTAATATTCTGTTGCACAACCTTTAGAGGCGATCACTGCAAGCAAATGCCGTCTCAGGTTTGATGGGTGTCTTCTCCAGACGGCAAGTTTCAGATCTTTAAATTGATGTTCGATAGGATTCAGATCAGGACCAATAGAAGGCCACTTCAGAATGTTTTGTTCTTATCCATTCTTGGGTGATATTTGCGTTGTGTTTTGGGTCATTATCCTGTTGGAACTTGAAGGACCCATGACCTGTGACACTGGGCAGTACGTTTCGCTCCAGAATGCCTTGAAGAGATTTCTTGTGCCCTGCACAGATTCAAGGCACCCTGTGCCGTGATGCAACAAAGCATCCCCGAAACATAACCGAGCCTCCTCCATGTTTCACTGTAGGTATGGTGTTCACTTCTTTGAAAGCTTGATTTTTTCGTCCGTGAACATAGAGCTGATGTGACTTCCCATAAAGCTCCAGTTTTGACTCATCTGTCCCATAGACATTCTCCCAGAAGGATTGTGGCTTGTCAATATGAATTTTAGCAAATTCCAGTCTGGCTTAGGTTTTTCTTTCAAAAGGAGAGTCCTCCTGCTCCTGGGTCTTCTTCCGTGCTTAAAAAGTGACGGATGATGCGATCAGAAACTGACGTACCTTCACCTCGGAGTTCAGCTTGTATCTCTTTGGCAGTTATCCTTGGTTCTCTTTCTAGCATTCGCACTTTACTTCTGTACAATCTGGGGTGGTTTTACACCCCACCTTAAACTTCTTAATAATATTTGCAACTGTTGTCACAGGAACATGGAGCTGCTTGGTGATGGTCTTACCTTGACCATGCTTGTCTATTATTTTCTTTCTGAGCTCCTCAGACAACTCTCTCTTTTGCTTTCTCTGATCCATGTTCAGTGTTGTGCACACAATGATACCAAACAGTGACTCCTTTTCTCCGTTTAAATAGACTGAATGACTGATGACAAGATTGGATACATGTGTGAAACTAATTAAAGAAACTAATTAGTTTGAAATATCACTATAATCCAATTATGTATTATCTTTTATAAGGGTTACCAACAAATGTGTCCAGGCCATTTTAGAAGATCTTTGTAGAATAAGCAGTAAGTCATCTCTTTCCACAGCTTCTTTGCTTTATTCTATGACACACCGAAGGAGTGCAAGTATACATGATACAATAGCTTTCAATTTCATCACTCTTCAGGAGGAGCTGTAAGGGTACCAACAAATTTTAGCACGTCTGTAAATTGTATATGGCACTACTTTATATTTATTTAGTTAAATTGCTTGTTTCTCTTTTTTTATCTTGTTGTTATTGATTTCTAGTATATGTAGATTTTTTGTCCCTTTATTTTTACTTATGTTAAGCGCTTTGAGATGCCACTTAAGGCGCTATATAAAGTTATTATTATAAGTATTTACTAATATGCACATTTGTCCTATATTGTGATGGCAAAAATGTTGAAAAGAAATAATGAAGATCAACCTCTTATCATATATTATATGAAAAATATTAATATGAATACTATAAAATAATGTAATTCTAACAGTTTGTTTTGTAAATTTTGCTTTCACACCATGGGACACATGTACGATTTATTTCTCAACTACCCATATAAATATATATATATTTTTATATAATACTGTATTTATTTAGTAGTATTTCTATAATACTAATATATTTACGGAATAAAACTTTTCTTTGTAAACAGGAATTCACTGATGCCTATCAAACAATATATTTTTGAAAAAGTTGATTACTTTAAGCTGGTGTTTACTTTATAAATAGGCATGTCCAGCATTATGGATGTGACATATTCTGTTAAATTTTTCATGCATTAGGGATGTGAGAACAAAGGACGCACGTTTTTGTGGTTGTGTTGTAAACCTCAGGTCTGCCTTTCTGCTGAGGTTTTCTTCATGAATCCATATATCGGGGCTATAGGAACGGGTCTTGCATGTCAGGATACCTCGGCCTATTCTTTATGACAGCAGCATCAACATATTGTGAAACCTGAGCTGCTGAACTAACCATCTTTTCGATTGTTTACAGAGAACACATTCTCCGCTTCACATGCATTTCCTGATTTTCTTGTGTATCATTCCCTCAAAATACAAAAAACACGAGTATATTTAGTCAAAGCAATCGTTTCCCATGAAATATCAGACGTATGGTAAACGTATCATTTTCAGAAGCACAGCCTTTACATTAATATATACACAATACTACAGTATTCTGCTAGAATTATTAACTTGTAAATGGGCCGCAATTATCCAAGACGACTAAATTTGTTCTTATTCTGCGCAAATTAATTACAAAAGATAAAACCGAATGTAATTAGTATCCATAGAAAATTGATAACAAAAACTAATTACATTTGTCCTTATTACAACCCGTAGTTACACAATTATGTATTTACAATGAATTTTAATTATACTTGCATAGTAAAAATGTGTATATCTATTTCGTTATGTTCTGAACGTTTCCAATAGACGGGTTTAGGAATTAGTTCACTAAAAACATGCAAGGTTAGTACGTTCAGCGATACATTTCAGCTGCCTAATCTATCGTTGCATTTCAGCAGCATAACAAACACATCTGATCAGAGTTGTCATTTAATTATTAGCGGCAATTTGTGCCGTTATTTCCTGCTAATGCCATAATTAAGCAGAACAGAGCGGCGGCTCGGCTGATACGGCGCTCAGTAGAGGATGTCAATGCTTGCCATCATCCTCAGAGAGAGAAAAACAGCCCGAGAAAGATGTCTCTGGAGAACTGAAGCGTTCTCTCCTCTCTAGTGCTTCTAGTCAAGATGGAGCGATGGGGGGTGCGAGTGAACCAGGTGGTGTTGTGGGGTTTGTTTTTGCATTAGTTTTGCTGGATTACTGTTGACAGAAACATTATAAGCCCGTAGCACATCCAGCTGCAGAGAGAGAGAGAACAAGAGAAAGCTAATGTACACCTCATATGTGCAGATTATTATAATACATTTACGTAATGCAAACGTAGATTTGAACAAACCTGCTAAACCAAACTAGAAAAATTCTCGAATGTTTTTGTGTTACAGGAACAAACCTTTAAATTTTAAACTTTTGTCTGTCTGTCTCCATCTCAGTTTGAAACATAAAATTCTGTTATTTTCCATATTAATCTTTACTTTAAGTACTTTTTAAATGCTTTTCATTCAGTTTCACAGTTGCAGAACAAAGTAATCCTCATCACAAAAACACATACAAAAAAGTTCAATAACAAAACCATTCGTAAAACATACAACTGAGATAAAATAAAATATAAATAAACATAATAATAAATATATATAAAAAAATATATAAATATAAATTATATATATATATATATATTAGGGCTTCCAAACGATTAATCGCGATTAATCGCATCCGGAATAAAAGTTTGTGAAATGTGCATATTCATTTTGTACTTATAAACACAAAACATACACATACCTGTCTATATATTTAGGGTATATTTTAATGTATTCACTTATAATTACCAAATTTTTTTATTCTAAATAAATTTTATTTTATATTTTCTTAAATATATGCATTTATTTGTATGTTTTCATAAATACAAGCTTTTATTATGGATGCGATTAATCACGATTAATGGTTTGACAGTCCTAATATATATATATATATATTCTTCTTTTTATCGACCAAAGTTTGCAGGTTAAAATAAGTAGACTTATTATTTCCATCTTATGATTTCATTCACAAACTATATAGTTAGATATAAAACGAACAAATGTTTTTGAAGCCATATCTACACACTAAACCGTATGATGTGGGGGTGTGATCAATTGACTAAAGCCAGTAAACAACACCCTAGAAACCGCCCACAACACCCTCACTGCACAGCCAAGCGCCACTCACAGTTCCTTCATGAAATTGTGCATCTTGTAATCTTTTTATAGTCGATTGAGAGCTGGAATAGTGTGCGTTTTACATTGCTTGACTTTCCCAACTCGCTATCTGTTCCAGGTCTAAGCCCGGGCGCACCGCTGATAAAAGATAACTGATGGGCGGCACTGATCTGAAATGTCAGCAAAAGGACACTCTCTCTCTCAAACTCACACATTCCCACACACACGTCCCTCTTCTCTGCTTCTCATACTTACACACTTGTAGAAAACCACTCTTACACAAACCTGTCCACGTTCACACACACACACACACACTCTCTGTGGGTGAAAACAATTGCAGGCCTAGCTGGTGACTTTGATGAATGACATGTCCCTTTGGGGAGCAGTTTGCCCATCTGTTTATCCCCCCTCCTGTAGCCCCCCTCCACAACACACTCGCACACATGTGAAGAAACACACACTGCACTCAGCGCAGCAGTATTTAAGACTGTCGGCGTCTCCGTCATGCACCTGTGAGCACTCTCGCACACACGCTGCTCGAGACATCTTCCTTTTCCAAGTATCCAGGGTCTCGTTGTCACTCGCTGTTTCTATGTTATTTAGTATCATCAGTGCACGTTCTTGCTTTTTTTGGGTGTGAGGGATGTGCAACACTCAACCAGTTGGTGGGTTGCTAATAGTTTTCGGGTTCACCAAAAAAGTTCATAGAAGTGACTTTTAAAAGTTGGACATTGTATTTCTTCAAACGGCATCTTCAAAAGATGTTGTCGGGTTCCCACACTAAAACTAAATACCAAAACTAAAACTATACATAAATTGTTATAAGAGGCATTAGATACTATATTTCTTAATATAAAGTATAAATATAAAAAACATTTTGACTAGACATATGGACTGATCAGTTGTTGAGCATCATGATTCGTCTTGATCCCTATACTTTCCTCTCTTGCACTCCTATTGGAGGGGTTAAGTGTGTGTGTGTGTTTGTGTGTGTAGAAAGGAAAAGAGCTAGGATAAATAAAACATGGAGATCTGTTTAGCGACATATGGGCCAGCGCAGCCCGTCTCTTGCATTCTAATGAACGTTAAGCCTTTCAGACTGCATGGGACGAGAGCTTTGTGCTGCCGGGAATATCAGCCAGAACCAGCGAGCGTTTACATTCGACTCAACCTACCATATCATCCGGAGAATACATGCGTTTAACAACGACGACTTCATTTCACACTTTTGCCAGCGTCGTTTCCTAACACAGATTGTCAATGAGTTGTCGCGCGTTAACAAATGCGTATTGAAGTCGTGCGGTTTTAACATATGGCAGTCAATTGACAAGTCAGCTGAAAACAAATCCACATTTGAACACAAATTAAACTAGTAATTTGCAAAGCTGCTTTTGAGTTAGGCGAACTTCTCGCAGCCTTAGTGTGCGATAGCGCATCAACAGTGCCATTAGCACATTTTTCTTTTATGAAGGTGACACCTGCACAACCTTGAAAGATGCAAACATGGAGCATTTGTAAAGTGTGAATGTTATGTGGAATTTATTTTGTATCTTCTTTAAGGTGCCTTATTTTAGCAAAGAAACGTTATAAAAAGGTGTTGTGATTTGTAATGTGTTCAAATATATTTGTCTGTCTCTTTATACTGTATGTACAGACAACTAACCCTTTTTTAAACTGTGAATACTCCAAACTTTGACTTGTTTAAGCATCCCAGTCAGATTGATGTAGCAACGTTGCCTCAAACAATTATGTGAGTTTAGGGATTCTGCGGTATCTTCGGCAACAGAGGTGGACAGGGACTATTGTGAAAACCTGTTTAAATGGGCCATTCTCACAAAACCATTCAAACATCATGACAATGATTTTAAACATAATTCAGTAGCACAAAACATTATCATGGTAAATAATTGCGTTCTCTCAAAGAATAATTTTTAACATAGGAATTCATTATTTTTGTATTTTATTGCATTTTCTGCTGAAAATGTCATTACCGTAACACGTTCAGCTATATCTGAGGGCATGGTTTCTACCAGAGTATTTCTACTAGATATTCACAAATGACAAAAAAAAAAAAACACTGACAGAATATTTATGTATAATAAAATGAAGAAATAGTGGAAAAAGTGTTGGTCACTGATGTTCTCATGCTCCGTAACTTTTTTATAAGACTGTAAATACACACCGAACTTTACATTAAGCTTTATTTTGTTTGAATTAATGGCTACCAGGTTAACAGATTTCTTTACAGTTGTTTAGTTAAAAGTTGAATATTCTCTTGTCGTACTGTTTTACACAACAATTTTGATTGTCATTACCGTAACCGTACATGTTTTGAAAATGTAACATATTATTTTTATTAAAACATATAACTTATTAATGTTTAATTATGTATGACAAATTAAAAATGGCCTAGGCATCATGGTTTCTCTTTTTTTTTAAACATAGTGTTGTCATTTTTAGGGTGTTACGGTAATGACATGGTTAAAAAAATATGTTACAGTTTTTTAAATGAATACTACTAAACATATCCTTTTAAGCGAGATCTTGTTTATCTAATGCTTAAAAAGAAATGTTTGACATGCTGAAAACCAGGATTTTTCTGCATTTCTCTCTGATGATTAAGGCCACAGAAACTTTGCTCCTGTAAGAAATCGACAACATTGTATTTTTGTCTAAATCGAAGTGTAATTTTGCATTTATGTTTAATCGATCATTGCAGCACACATACACCCCCTGTGCTTATGCTTCACTTCTGAAACGCACAGTCCTCTTGTAAAACACACACACATAAACAGACCTCCATCAGCCCCCAGGTGCATAGGTGGGTGGCCTTCAATCCCTATTTAATGAAGGCTAAGCTTTTTTTTTGGTTCACAGAGTGATCTGCCTGTCTTCAAACACACTGGCAGAAGACGTCTCAATAGCTCTTCATTATTGCAGGCAGAGCCTGTGGAAAAAAACAAAGACATCATAATTACAAGAGCACGCACAGGCTCTGGGACGAAGAGAGTAAGCGCAGCGAGAGCAAGAGAGAGATCTTTAAGTGCTTATTTCCATTGCACTTCTGATAAAGTGAATGCTGGTTGATCTCTGCTGGGTTCCCAGTACTCACTCTCTGCATTGATCTGTTCGGCTCAAGCGAGTGGACGGTAAAGGACAAGATGCTATTTCTATGTTTTCTTCCCTTTTCAAATAGCTTGTTCGCTGTTATCAATAGACATGTTTTATCTACGAAGAGCAAGGCCACGTATTCCTGTTTTACTTATACGAGACGTCTGCTGAATGTAAATTTTCTAATTTACTGCCTTGTCATATGAACAAAAGCAATTCACTACAAAAGGATTTTCACAGCATAGAACAATGTTTGGTTCCCCAAAGAACCAATTAGTCAAAGGTTCTTAAAAGAATCATCAGTCAAAATGTATTTTTGTTTACAACAAAGAACCTTTATTCTTTTCAGATGTTAAAGATTCTTTATGGAACCTTTAGGCCACAAATGGTTCTTCAATGGCATTGTTTTAAGTCTAGAGAACACAAGAAATGTAAAAAAGTGCATTTGGCATTGTAAGGATAGATATTTGTTTGTTGATCTGTACTTAGCTTTAGTCATATAAAAATTGGGTAACACTTAAAGCCTTTATGTATAATGTATTATTAAGGGTTATTAAAGGATATGATGCATTATAATTATTCATAATGTGTGTTGTAATACATTAAATGTTGTTTTTTTGTTGATTTAAATCCAATTAAAAATGCAAAGTGTAAAAAGGATTGACAAGTCTTATAATAGATCAACTGTAGTTACAATTATTCATAAGACATTATAAGGTGCATTACAGGCATTATTAATACATTAAACTATTTTTATAATGCATTATACATTTATGCTTTAAGAAACGCTAAAAAACACTTGCTATACAAATTCAGTCAAATCATATCAAAATATTTGCATAAATTGCAAAAGTTGACCATGGGTACCACTGTTACTACTGAGCTACAGTACTAGATATTACTTGTAAATGTAACCATGAGCTTACTATAGCAGTAAAGTTATGTTGTAAAACAAGAGGCAACCTTCAGATCTCTCTCGTGAAGCCAACACGGAAGTGACTTGAACTGCAATTCATCGACTGGCCACTAGAGACTGGCTCCAAAAAAGAATCTCATTGAGACCCATGTTAAAACAGGCTACTTTACAGAACAATTTTTTTTGACATAGTTCTATCTAGTTAATTTACCCTTTAAGACAACTGTGGAGGGTGAATTTTTCCAAACTCCACCGTTTAACTTATATTAAGCCTTAAAAGTCTACAAATTATGTTTGTGGCAACTTGAGTGACAAGTGGTTTCAGCAACCAGGCGCCTCAGCTTCTACCACGTCCCGCCTCTTTGCGCATTTTCGATTATCCGGGAGTAAAGCGCTGCTGAGATGGTGACGGCAGGCCCCGCCCACTAAAAGCTTCAAAACAGCACCTCAGAAACCTACGGGTGACATCCTGGACTCTGTCCATATTTTATACAGTCTACGAGTAAAACCAGTAACCTCAGTGTAATTGACTTTACTAGAGTAACCACAGCATAAATGTGATTATAAAACCATCTAGAAACATCGTCTAATTGAAATAATCTTTTACTACTAAAACCAAAAATTCTCTGTGCTATTTGTATTAAACCACTAACATGAGTCGCTAATCAATGGTTGTGATACCATTACTATAACTGGGGTTTCCAAACAACATAATGCACATGAAAATTCACAAAATGATACAATTAAAAAATCTCCCCCCAAAAAACATTAAATTAGCAACAACAAGCATTCATCCATTTTGGTGGAAACCATGGGTTTACTGCCGCAGTGTTGCAACTGCAAAATTTGAGCTGCTCAGCAAACACCGTCTTCAAAGTTTGTCATTCTCGGAGGCTTTTAGTGAAGAGTTAATAGCTATCGAGACGTCCACCTACAGAGTTTGAGCGATATGATACTCATCTGCCTGTTTGTCAGCCGCTGGCCTCCTTATCACCGCGCCGCTCGGCTGCGTTAGCGCTATAATTAGCCACTTAATTAGCAAAAGGGACTTGATTGACAGTTTGGAGCCAGTGACTCACGTTCAGGACAAACGTCTGAGCGCATGTGTGTTGTTCGAGTGTGCCAGCGCCGCCGGCGACACATTAAGACCCACCTTAAGATCAGTCCTACACTAACATGCCAAAACCTCTCACACTAGCGCTAGTCGATCCGCGTCTGTCAGAGATTACAAAAGTGGGATTAGTTCTGGGGAATGATACACATTTGTTAATCCCAAATAAATGATGTCGTCTTTGAGAAGCCCTGGAGGGACATATATCAGTCGAGTACCTCGGGATGAAACATCGGAGTTAACTTCTTGAACAGAGGCTATAAATTGACAAAATCTTGTTGAAATCTGACAACTTCTTTACAGTGAAGGAGCAGTTCTGAGGTAGTAGTAGGGATTTCTGAAACTGAAATGAACGCGGAATTAACATTATGAGGATTTAAAGGAAATGTGAGGGCCCTTGTAACACTGTAAATGAAGTATTACTTTGAAATGCTAATTCAGTTACACTTATACTTAATGTTCTATCATTTTGCGCATCAATGTTTATAAATTTTATGAGAAAAGGTTGATCCGGAACAAGAACTTTAACTATAAAGATAACTAAAAATAATCCAAACATAAATAACCTTATTCTAATCTCACACATTATACTTTGTTTGTAATTAACATTAAATTCACATAAATTTGTGAGCCCTTAAAAATAAAGTATTTTGATTAGCTGTAAATGCTTTATGGTTCACCTGCCATGATACAAATTGCTCACCGTGATCTTTGTTGTAGTTGTGGACTATTCACTTGACTATTCAAAATGTAGAACTATTTCCTTTTTACTTTTTTATAGTTTTTAGTTTGGTTTTACATTTTTAAAAGCCTTAAAGGTCCAGTATGTCAAATTTAGCAGCATCTAGTGGCGGGGTTGTGAATTGCAACCAACAGCTCACTCCACATCTCCTTTTTGAAGCATTACGGTACCTGACACCCAACTAAGATGTCGTCACTTTTTCACTTCTTTCCCAAAGGAGATAAAGTATTTATGAAACACGCTCCATAGAGCAATTTGTTCTTTAAGGGCTACTGTAGAAACAATGGACCTGCAGTGTATGTAGATCTATACAGGTATAAACACATAACGCTTTACTATGTAATGCGTTAAAACACCTCTGAAGACATACTTGTGTATATTATATGGCATTACTATCAATTGATCCTCTTAAAAAACAACACGCTAGACCTTTAAGTAAACCAGACTTTTCTTTTTTTGAAAAAAATGCGAATACATGTTGTCAGGGGTTTTAATTCTGCAACGGTTTGGTTACACTTTTGTGAAAGACAGCGTTAAAATTCTACAAGCCAAAGAAAGACCATTAAAACCCCTGAATACATGTATACGCAAATTTTTCAATTACTTGTACTGTATGACTTTCCGTGTACTCATAAAATGTTATTAAGCAGAGAATAAAGCATCAAGACGTTGTATGAATAATATGTCCATGTTAATTACTCATCAGGCCACCTGCAGCTAAATGAGCTTGTGCTCACCAGAAATAGTTCCTGTTCTCCATGTGAAGGGCATAATAACACACACACACACATACACATACGTATGTGCACTCTGGACACCTAATACAGAATTATAATAGATACACAGTATAAAAAAACATCAAGACTCTCTCAGCATCCCACAGCGAGCTTTATTAATTTTGACAGTGCAGTATGCAAATGGCTGTTTTAATGCTTACGCTGCTGGTTAGCCAGGTATCGGCCGCGCTGACACCTCTTTCCCCCATAAGAAAGAGAAAAGAAAAGAACGTCAATAGCCCGTCGATAAAGTCGCGCTAATTTTTTCACGCCCTCTTCCACTTTGCTCCCATCTGCACTTTTTTGTAACTCATCATCAAAGCACGAGATCTGACTCCGTTAATCTGGTATTAAAACGAATGAAAGGGTGACCTTGTCTAAATTAATAAGTAAGTGGCGAAACACACTTTCAGCGGACGGAAAGGTCACACAAAGGTTGGCCTTTAAGTGCAGCTTCTGTTCTCTTTCACGTGGACTCTTTAACTTTGTTCATGACTTGCTCTTTCCTAACTAGCAGTTTGTCCTTTCTTGCTTTTGTTAAGTAGCGTACTGACAAATATCTTGCAGTACGTAAGAAGCAAATGTCTTATTATTCAGAGAGGCTTGACACCGTAGGACGTTTGTTCTTTTTATTTGGCTGACAAGCTGGGGTCAACTTTTTGCCATTCGGTCGCCTTCAGACCAGCACATTTAAAGTCCCTCGGTGGGCCGCTGTCCAAACCTAGAGTCAGTGCTAAGAAGCTGATGGTATGTGTGTATGTGTGTCAGCTCCTGAAGGAAACTTGTTTTCTTGACCTCTGTTCACACCTAGGGTGCGTCTCAATATGCTTCTCATCTCACTACTAAGTACTGTACACTTCCCAGGGAGCACAGAACAACGTTTTCAGAAGTGTGGCGTGGCTTCATTTATTAGAATTGGAGCCTCTGATATAACACGAAATCTCGTCCCTTTAAAGTAAAAAGTCACATGACATTCCCTTCATAGGCGGTTTGTCTAAAAACCTCCCTGATTCCGTCCAAGAACCATTCAATGGTTGTAGGTGGGTGAGTTCAGCTCTACAGGTGCGTCAAACCGTCAGCACACATCCCTCCGCTTCACCTTTTATTTATCCCTCGTTCTATCTCGCTCGCTCGCTTTCTCCGGCCACTGGAGTGGATCAGTCAAATTATCGAGTGGCAAAACTAATTCGGCGCCCGGGGGCCGGCAAAGCTGCCACTTCCCATCAGCCCCACCGCCAGTCAGCGCCCAACTGTTTTCATTTGGGTCCTCTTGTTTCATTTATTATGGCTAATGGAGCTAATCCTACGAGCAAACCCCCGGCTGGCCCGCCTGTCACTATTGTTTCGGCTCTTGGATGCACCTTGCCTTCAGTGGGAGGGGCCGCACACTCGCCTCATGACGGAAGTGAGGTTTCTCAGGGGGGGAGGGTCGGGTGAAGGGCGGGAGAGAGGAGGGAGAGCTCATCAATCACATTAGACTCATTTGGACAGGACTGAAGCCCCCCACTCTCACGTCTTCTCTACATCTGTGTTCTCTGGGTGTGCTTGGATCCAAGTAGGAGACTAGACTACACAATTGCATTTGCTTAGAGGTCAATGGATTGGTCAGATTTGTGCTTTATACTTCATTCTCAGTCATGTTACATTTTAGGATCAATTTTGTCGCAGGTTTTTCTCCTAAAAGTTATTAAGACAAGTAAAATGAGGACGAAAGAGATTTTTTTATATATAGATATATATATATATATTGCATATAGAGTATAGATCAGTGGTTCTTATTCTGAGGGGCCCGGATGGCACTCGGGGGCACAGTTTTATCAAATTTCCTAAAAAATGTGCCATTTTACAACTAAATGTTGTTGTTTTATAACTTTATAAAATAGGTTTTAGTTTGTTTTGTATCTTGAATTTTGTTTTTAAGAGAAGGGACAAAGGCATGCGTTCTATACAAAAAGGACCTCAATATGAAAAAGTTTGGTATCTCTATGTAATCTCATTACAAATTTAGACTTTTGAGAAGTCACAGAGGTCTTGTTTGTAATTTTTCTTTCTTATGCTAAAATACACAATGTTAAATATTATATAAAAAAATGTTGACACATAACAGTATTAATGGGTCATTTTATATGTTATATAAATTGTAATATTGTACAACTCAATATTTATTGTGTAACTCAAAAACAATGTAGTTATAATAATAATATTATTAATAGTTATTTATTATTACCAACAACAACAACAACTGTTATTATTATTGTTGTTTTTGTTACCATTAATTATTAACATTATTATTACATAGTACATGTTAATTATTATTATTATTATTATTAGCAACAACAGTAACAATAAATATCTTTTACGATTCTGTTTATTCTGTAATGCAATATATGCAAGACGTTATCATTTTAAGAGATGAACAGAAAACTCCAGGAAACTTGCACTCGTCTTTTAGGAAGTTAATGATTATAATCAATACAACCTCATGCATTTTCATGAAGTACAATAAATGCTTAACAAATTCATAGTTTGTAATCGTTAATACATATTTATAGGTAAAAGTGTAGATTTCTTGATTGGGCCATCACAAATCCTTCACCAGTGAGAACCAGAAAGAGAGAGTGAGGTAAACAACTTCTTCACAACGGGGCAATAGTTAAAGATGTTAAGGGTTTGTTGAACGTAACACATGCTACTCAAGGTAAACCTTTGTTTGTTGAATGTCTGGGCTCTCATGGTTTGCTGTCTTGCTGAAAGTGAATGCCCGGGGGTCTGAAGAGAGAATTGGGTGGTCTTTCTTTAATAGGCCGGCTTTGAAATGTGAGGGAGGTCATACCTCTGCAACTCTGCAATTAACAACGTTAACGAGACCGAGCCATTAACGCTGAAGCCCGTTACCAGAACAAGCACTTTACTGTTGTTAAAACATCTACGTGTTGGGTGTTTATTTGTGCGCGCTGCATTTTTGGTTGAAGTTGAAACTGATGTTTTCACCCAAACAAAGTCGCACTTTCCATCATTATTTGTCTTTCATTACTACAAAACTGTGATGTTTATGAGGACGTCCCTTAAAATCAAGAAGGGCATTTATTGGTGGTTTGTAAAGTGTAAAACTTTAGTGCTTGACTTGTGTTTGTGCTATACAAGAATGAATCTTGATCGGTTTCATAGTATTTTAGAGATGTAAAGGGATAATTCACCCAAAAATGAATATTCTGTCTTCATTTCCTCATCCGCATGACATTTCAAACCTGTTTGTCTTTCTTTCTTCTGCCGAACACAAAAGAAGATATTTTGAAGAACGTAGTTAAACAAACAACATTGACCCCCATTGACTTCTATTGTTTGGACACCACAGAGACATTTCTCAAAATATCTTCTTTCGTGTTATACATGATGAGGCAGTCAGTTCTGCAAATGCAGCTCTTTTTTTCCTGATGCCCTCAACTAATCTAGATCAACAACATTTTGAAGTGCGCACACACACACACACGCACACGCTCGTAACAGGGAGGAGAAGGACAGGATTATACAGTGGAGACTGAAGATGTTTGCGAGCATGTTTGCAGGTACGAGGCCCAAGGGTGTACAGCAGCCCCACAGCAAACACTTTCACAGTAATCAACACAATCCCTTTCTCCTACACAATTAAACAACATCTCACACCGTCCCCGCTTACGGGGCTTTTTCTGGAGCAAACATTTCTTGGCTGCACTTTTATTGAAGCACCACGTTCAGTGTCGTGTACTCTGTGAAGGAAGCGAAAGTTATAAATGAATTTATCAGGTTTGTAAACGAGTAGACGTGAATATGGTTCACATTATCACTCCTTCAGGCTGCACTAAACCAGATTGTTAGAACGGGAAGAATGGTCCTATGAACTTTGATCGTCTTATTAATATTAATACGAAGCGCTGTTTCTGGGAAACGGTCTGTGCTGTCAGGTGTAAAATGTGACCCTTGAAATGAGCTTTTTTCTGGGTGGTTTTATTGTGTTCTTATCGAACGCTCTGCACAGTTAATGTGAGGTCAATAAAACAGCACATCGGTCAGATGGAGTTATCGTCAACTGTATAAGCAAATTGTTGCTTTTATATCTTGTGATTATTAATGTGTCATGTGTCGAAAATGTCATCATGTTTTACGTCTCGGTAAGAACTGTGCTTTAAAAAAACAGCATGCAATGATGTGCTAAATATGAGTTGTTGTGAACGTTTAATAATTCCAGTGGAAAAAGCTTTTTATGAAAACACAATAACCGGTGAAACTGAATTTCGGCAGGGTCAGCAGATGGAGAAAATATTAACCAGATTAATGGAGTTCTCTGTTGTATTATTGAAATATCAACATAGTTTCCGATGTTACTCCTAAAGTCACTTGGGGAAAAATAGAAACAAATGAGAGAAGTGTTCAAATACATGAATAAAGATTGTAGATGGGAAATTTTTGAAATCTTTAAGAATCTGAGTTTAGTTTGTGACTTTGACTACGTGAACATGTGCACCAATAATGCGATAATTTCCAATAATCAGAGTAAGGAGTTAATGACAGTATCATGTGAACACCTCTTTGCTCACGTTTACATGACAATTGTATTAGTCTGATTATTTGCTATACAGTAATAAACCGCACATACGATGAGCTCAGATATGGTAGGTGTGTGTTACTGGCTCTCGTTTTAGTAGCTTATATTCACGTCACCATCAATAGTCCGTGTAGCATTTAAAAATGCGGCAGGAAAACAGTGGTATACTCTGTCATTGCGTTGTTTCTGTAGAAAGATAAGCATCACAGAATGCTTGTAAACGGTGCATTGTTGAGATCTTTTCTGAAACTCTAATGGAGACATTTGAGAGATTTCTGGGTTTTCTCATGAGAAATATCTGAGACACATGAGACTTGAGCCAAAAGTGCCATTTGCTCTCCATTTAATCTCATTGATGTCTATGAACAAAATAGACATAAATACTAGTAATTATAAAAAGAAATACATGAATAAATCTCATGTTTTTTATTGATTTTTTGGCATTCAAAGTTATCATATAACCATCCAGGTGATGAAGTATATAGTCGTATAATCATTAAATGCATGCATCAGTTGTTACAGAAAACATTCTGAGAAGACTTTGAGCTGTTGGAAAGATGGGGTGGATGGTACACGAGTGTAATTCTGATCTCAGGACAGAATGAAAGCGAGTGTGAGAGTAAGAGGGGTAGGAGGAGGAAAAGTGCTCTCCACTCACTTTCTGCCCAGCGAGCAGTGCCTTGTTACTCTTTGAACACTTGGCCCATTTATTTCTGCTAAGTCGTGTGATTCTGCGTCGGCCAGCGAAGACTCTAGTGGCTCTTTTCATGAAACATTAACAAGTTCCTGAGGTTAAAGGGATGCCTCCAAATCACTGCTGATCGCAGCTTGTGAGTGTGTGTGAGGGCAGAAATGAATAAACTATATCTGTACACGTGCAGATAGAGAATCTGAATTCGTTTCGGAAACATTTAAACATCACGAGCGTGTTTTCGTTTCACGGGCAGACTGAGTTTTGAAGAAGAAAGGTTATTAATCCACGCCGCTTCTGCCGCCCACCACCTCGGCTCCTCTGGGGTGCCTGTTGATGACACGTACAGATCAGGACGCCCACGGGCCAATCACAGATCTTATCTTCAGTTCTTCAAAATCCTGCTGCAGTCGGCACTGCCCACTCCAAACAAATTGTGGTGTATATGAGACGCTTGGGAACAGGAAGATTTCATTTTTTTAAAGCTTTCGAAGTTGAGGGAAAGAATATTTAAAAACCTTTTTTTATTTATGTTATTATATTTACTTTGTCATTTATTAGGAGTTTGTAGGTGTTTACCTTCATCATATTTATTAACAGATAGGTTTGAAGTTTAAGAAATGTTCAGGTTTAGGAGTTGTAAGGCGTGTATTAACTCTCCAGGTAGAAACACTGATATGTAATCTCTGACGTGACGTTTTTAGTATTTATATGAAACGCTGTAAAACTGAAAGCAGATCAGTGTAAAACATCACCTTGAGGCAAGTCTTGTAATGGAGCGCTTATTCATTCACCCAAAGTATTCGGATGACCACCCCTCTCTCGTAATAAATAACAATTAGAAAGCTATACGGCGTGTCCCAATTCACATACTTCTCTAAATAGTGTGAGAGATAGAATTAGCGCATCCCAGATAATAATACATGAAAAGTTATACACCATAGGTGTGATTTTTTTTCCTTATGGATTTCAATTGTATCGAGGCATTTACAATACACATTAAACTTAGTGTTAAATGTAAACCTCAAGTCTTTTTCATCTGCATCAGCGGTTCATTACAATAACTGTGTGCTGCTTATGTCTGTACAAGTAAAACTTGTAGAAGGCACTATTTTTAACATAAAAAATATCTCTTTATTTTGTGATTTTCATTAATCTTTAATATTGTTCACCCTTCACGTTTGTCTGTGGGCTTTACTAATATTTAACCAAAGAAAATGATTGAAAGGAGCTTGTCGACTTGATTTTAATTATTTAATACAGGTGTTATTTCATTTCCTTAAAAAGTAGCAAAGACAAGTGAGGTTTCTGCCACAAAGCAACGCTATAACATTTATAATGTTATATTATATGACTATCTAATATTGTCATGATATGAAAATGATGATATGAACATGTTAATTAACTTAATGCCTCATATAGGCTCAAATTATAAAACATACATCATTTTCCTTGCATAAAGTAAAGATGACATAATAATTCTGGTGCCCCTGCATTTCTTAAAAAGGTTTGATATATTTGTCATCAATTCAGTCATCTTTATAAGGAGAAAGTTATTATAATCTTATAGACATTCATTTTTCAGTTTGTATAACTAATATACATCCCAATTGAAATAAATTTGACACACTGTGCTTAGCGTCACAAATTGAACAAATGGATTACAAACGTCTCATTATCACTTGAGTTTTTGTCAATGTACATCCTATTAAGAAAATTGCAATAACACCATGTATTCTATGTTTTCTTTATTTTCTTTCATAATTACATCTCTATTTCGGTCACTGCTAAATGTTTGTAAAGCTGCTTTTCACTTATACAAAATTGTTAAAAAAGACTGAAAGGCACAATGACATTGAAGCATCTTTGTGAGACAAGTCATGCAAATTGATTGGTAATCGTTGGTCGTGCATGGTTTATCGTCAACTTTACTGCCTTCTGCATCCCTAACAAACTCCAAACTCTTTTATGGGTGCAGTATGCAAATTCAGTCGCAGCCAAACTCTAGTGTCTCCATAGCACGCCTCAAGGTAAGGAAACGTGAAGCTTGCACAAATAATCTAAACAAATAAATAAATAAAAAGAAGCGATTACTACAGCAGGGAGTTAATTAACGGCTTGTTCGTGTTTGATAGGAGAATAACACGCCGTAATTTTACCTTGATGTAATATAAAACCACAAGCTGCCGCTGCTGCATTGGCTAATTACCACCTGTGTCTAGTGGCCGCTTGGACCCCAGCACCTATTAATGCCACAAAACACAATACAACAATTAAAGCTTCTACTACTAGACTTTAAACCGGCCCGCTATATTGTGGGCGGTAAATTTGGCCGCTTTTACCTTTAATTGCCCCAGAAATTACGACAAGGGATTATATTAATGTTTTTAAATGCAATGGAGAGGAAATGAGAAGTGCTGCGGGCTAATGTTATGGCCCAATTTGTCTGTTTTGTCGACACTTTTATACACAGAAGTGGAAGACTTTTGGACCACATCCCTTTGTAAATCCAGAGTTGACATTTGAATGCGAGACACGTCATCATTAAGTCACCTTTTAATGTGGATGTGACGATTTTGCAGATTTGCAGATAAAAACAACGGCGGTGAATCAGCCATCTATCTGTTCTTAAAGGGACAGTTCAACCGAAAATGAAAAATTCGGTCATCATTTACTCACTCACATTGTTCCAAATCTGTTTAAATGACTTTACAAAGCAAGATATTTAAAAGAATGCTTGTAACCATCTGGGGCACTATTGACTACCTTTGTAGAAGAAGATTCTGAGGAATTTTGGGGTGAACCATACCTTTAATATAACAGGAGGTCAGAATCGGTCCTCCCGCATATAGTAGAGAATAGAAAGCCAAAGGTATGCTATTTTAGTGGAAGTGTGCATACTTTTGGGGCTAATATTACCCATAAACCCGTGCAGTTTCAAATTTGCAAGGGTAGGAAACTGGCGAGTAATGAAGCTGCCGCAGCGGTTTTTAAATGTAAAATCTTGAAAGCACTGCTCACTACTCAAACATCACCTGCACCGAGTGGAAATGTCAGAGGTACAATTGCTGAACTCTGATAGTCTCAGTTGTGCATCATTAGGACAAAGCAGGAGATGACCAAGTTCCTCTTTATCGTCCGTATACAAACATTCAATTCAGTCATACTTAAACAAAATCTCTATTATGTGTTTCTGTTCATTCCTGCTTTTGTCCACCCGTCCCCCGGGTACGTCCGCCAATGCCCTCATTCCCACGCTGTGTGTGTGTATCATCTTTTCTCTGCTCCAATAATGGCAGATCCACATCAGCATCTGCCTTCATTAAAAGTAATTACAGCTCATATTGGGCTCTCGCTCGCAAAAACAACGGAGCGGCCCATGTGAGCTGACTCAGGAGCAGGGAGACTACTCGACCCAGGGCAGGCCGGATCTCAGGTCAGGAAATACAGATGACTACACGTTGGATGATGATGATGATGATGATGATGGAGTCTTTTGAAATGACCTAGATTGGCTTTTACTGTGAGGTCACGTGGCGGAAATCTCAGGGATTGGTTCGTGCTTTTATTTACAACTTCCATCGCGCCCCATTTCTCTCTCTGTTTCTCACCAGCACTCGCTGAAAAGCACCAGAATCCGGTTTCCCCCGTTGGCTATATGCCTTTGTCAGACACTCATCTCATCCCTTGTTCCGCCGTTCGGAAATTCCAAAGGTGAATTAAATACAGTATTCCGCCCCTGTCTGCTGGGACCCCCCTCCTCGTACCTTTTTGTCCTCTCGGTTTACTGTTCAACGTGAAATCGGACAGTAATATTTGCTAAACAGTGAATCAAAGGAGACGCTCCGCCTGTTTTTTTCCCCGTCTTGTGTACAAATCTGATACTTTTTCCAGAGAAGCGAAGAAAAGATGTTCTTTCTTTCCTTTTTAGCCCCGATTTGTTTGAAAAGGAAAAAATGTGAAATGTAATAATGTGTCCGGTTGCGTGGAGCAGAGGGCGGGGGGGGCTCGACTGACCCCCTTTTGTGGAAAACCTGATCTCTGTGGACTTGTTCTCACAGGCAGTCTGTGTTGGGTTTTGTCGGTCTTGATCTCTCTCTTCCTGTTTTTTTCATTTATGTTCACTTTTATATTTTCTTGACTGAAGCTCTTCTTGTGAGATTATCGGGAGTGGAACGGGTTTGTGAGCATATTTTGTCGGGAAAGTAAATACTGGAAATAAATATTTGTTGGGATGCTTGGCGACTCGGTTTAAACACTACAAGAGCAGAGTCTGGGATATACAGAGAAAATCTTTTAAAATCAGATGAAATTGAGTGAACTACATGCATACAACATACAATGAATGTTTTGGTGCGTGTACATTTTTAATAATTGGGCGCTGGTTGGTGATTACGGTATTCCAGCATTATTGAAATAGCAACAATAATCTGACAGGAATTCATTGCTATTTTATGATGAGGCTAATTCGTATAAATTCATTTGATGTTTTAGTTTGATTTGGTTCTTGTCAGTGATGTGAGGTTTAGGGACGGGGTAAGGGGAGGGGCTTCAGTATTGCTTTTTTCTACCAATCGCAGTTTTTGTATGAGTCACATGGTACAAATTTATACAAATGATCCACCTCGTAAAAAATAGTTACGAATTCCTGTAAAATCGGGTTGTAAGAGACATGATACTTGAGACTGTAAGTGTAACATTGGCAGGTTTTATTCTGCTTTTTATTTTTTAAATGCTGATATTATATGTAAATTAACAACGTTTACTCTTTCTCTGTGTTACCTGGACAAAGAAATACGAAGTTTATTCATAAGCAAAAAATTGTTTGCTGACAAATCAATTTGCATTCGTGGTTGCCAGATCTGCATCACAAAACCAGCCTAATCGCCTTTCAAAACTATCCCAAAACTAACCCCATCCCAAAATATGTGACTATACCTGCATGCATTACACAATATTTCTTGTTGAAAATTACTATTAGTTATTACAAACATTTCATTTAAACCAAGCTGGCAACCTTTCAGTTGTTTTTCTTGAATAATCTCAGTTCTGACTCACATTTTGAACATCTGAAAAACAAAATACAACTCATGTGAATATCTTTTTTGACCAGTAATTGGATGAAAATACTTGAATTAATGATTGCCAATGAATGTTATTATAAAATGTTGACAATATGTTGTCTTATAATCAAAGTCCTGATTTTACAGAGAATTACATTACTTGAGGCTGTGCTATGTTGTAAAGGCTTGTGTGCATATCAGCACTAATAAACCAAGAGTATATTATTAACAATATAGCATGATCTTATTGGATGAACACCTTACATTTTTTAGCTAAAACCGTTCTAACCCTTTGCTGCATAAACCTGAAAGAAGGGACATGAAAATGACCACGAGTTACCGAACTGTAACGCAATCCCAACCTGCAATCCCTTCTTGTCTTTTACCCGGGTCTTTAAGGTTTCATTACCTCAGTAAAGACAGGAATATTAAACGTAGTGAAACAGAGCGCCTCTCAACGCTGAAATGAATCCATTGATGTAACGCTCACTGACTTCAACATCAAAAGAAACTTCTCGAGATCGATTTTTTTCTCTGCTTTGGAATCTACTGTTTCTCATACCACTCTATAATTAAACGGGACATTGTTGTCTAGGTATGAAAAAGGGCCAATTCAATAACGTCACAGCGGAGGAATCCAGACCGGCCCGTACCTGACCCCTCGTCGAGACTCCAAAAGCCCCCATCCACCTCATCGGTTCACCTCCTCACTTCCAAGCCAGGTGAACCATTAGCCACCGAGATGGACCTGTCAGATCTCCAGAACGAGGGAGTATCGGCCGAGGAAAGGAGGATAGATGTGTTCTCCCTCCTCTGGACATGCCCGAGCGCCCTCCATTCATGCGTCGGGGGGGCGATGGCTCGCGAGTGTTCAAAGGGGGAGTCTGAGACTTGTAGATCTGAAGGGCCATATGAAAGGCAAACAATAAGCAAGCTGTTTGTCCACCCCTGCAAAACGTCTCTCGCCTTTCATCCACAGGCTCCCATTTCCGCGGGTCGCGACTTTTCTCAAACATCAATTACTGTTACGGACGCCGTTTGATCTCCGGGATTCTTCTCGACGTAGTATCGGGAGGCATATAGCGTGTGTTTGCAAGACAATGCACCAATTGTGCAACTTTTTCTATTCTTGTTATTCGGTATAAATGCAAAAGCAAGGACTTTAAATGGATAGTTTACTTAAAAATTATTTATGGCTCACAAAAGGAGATATTTTGAAGAATGTTGGTAACCAAACAACATTGACCCCTATTGACTTCCATTGTACAGACACCACAGAGACGTTTCTCAAAATATCTCCACGGTAAAAAAAGTGTCATACGCATTTTGTACGACAGGATGGTGGATAAATGATGACAGGATTTTTATTTAGGTGAACTGTCCCTTTAAGGCACCATTCGGGACATTTCAGCCGCACACACAGCAGTCTTGACGCTTCATTCAGCGAGTGTGTCTGAATCCTGTTTGGAGGCACGCGCAGCTGCGTCGCTGACAACTCCGTGGGATTAGGCAACAAAACGAACTCGTAATAAATTGAATCAATCATGCTGACATTCTGTTTAAATGTAGTTGCCGCGTTTCCCCGACAGCACTGTGCGGACAGGGCTGGCTGCGTAGAAATACTGAGATGCTTGTGTTTTTCTTAAACGCATGCCGTGATTCATTTATCTTACCCAACCACCACGGTCCGGCATATCGGAGTGTTTTTCCAAGAATGAATAATACGCCGGTTTACTTGGCTGTCGCAGAATTCAGGGAGCGTTGTTCATTTTCAGCCGGGGGACCGTGTGGCCCTCTGGGGACCAAAAAGCGCTCGGCTCTTCCCGATCCGACGACTTTGCGAAGGAAAGAATAAAGGAATGTTCTTCGGCCTTCTTCTTTGTGCTAGTTCACGTATTGCGTTGGAGGCGAGATTTTTAATGAATTAGATCAAGGTGACATCCGCCGTCTGAACCTGGGGAAATGACACGGGACGCGAGTCTTCTCTTCCAGCGGTGGGGAAAATTCGAGAGCGCGAGAAGGCGTCGTATCGTCACTTAATGAATTACTTAATGTGTCCCTCCAATGTTTAATTGAATTAATTAGGGGCTTAATTGGGCTGAGTGATGATGCTTCCAGGCCTGAGGAGCCCTCGATGAGCGTAGGCTAGAGATCTGGTGTGTGAGACAGTGGGGATCCTCATGGGACCAGCGCACACGCTCTCACACCCTCTGGGAAAAGATTTCGTCCTCTTCTTTCACGGGGTGGGCGGCTGCGGGGGGCAATGCTGATCTGCCCTCTAGAGAGCAGCTCTTCTTTAACAGAACACAGACAAACGGCAAAATACAGCTGTGAGGAGGATTTCTAAATGAAGCGTGTGATAGGGTGCATAGGGAGAAAAACGACAACAATAGTGATGGTTACTTAAAGGCTTTTGCTCATCCTCATGTCTTTCAAACCTGTTTGACTTTCTTTTTTTCTGCAGAACACAAAAGAAGATATTTTGAAGAATGTCGGTAACCAAACAACATTGGCCCCCTTTGACTTCCATTGTTTGGACACAAAACCACTCAGACATTTCTCGAAATATATTCTTTTTTTATCCACATAAGAAAGCGTCAGATGTATGATGTAAAAGAATGAGACTCAAACTGAGGTTCGTCCGCTGAACGATGAAAGAGACACTTCCCACACTGAAATCTGATCACAAGTGGTCACAGGAGACGCATTTGAGACGCATGTTACTACCAGGTGTGAACAGCGATCTGTTTCGGGTGACCACTTGTGATGGGATCACCTGAGACAGATGTTAATAGCAGGTGTAGACATCCACACTTAACTCTCTGTGTGTGTGTGTGTTACAGGTCTGACAGCGGCAGCTATGGCGGAGGCTATGAAACTCCAGAAGATGAAGCTGTTGGCCATGAACAACATTCACGGAGCCGGAAGTCAGAACGGTACAGAGTCAGAGAACGAAGAGCTGAACTCCAGCGCGGGTGAGAGTCACACACTCATGTACTGATGTGTACTCACATAAGACTACAGAACATACACACACCCATCATACACACGTGTTATTTTTGACTTCCAAGGAAGCAAGACGGAAAATGAACTATGTGGGCCCAGTCTGTGAAAGTCTTTTTTGTAACTTACTGTTTTCTACATTAAATCATCCTATAGAATGTAAAGAACATTCTGTGAAAAGAATCTTGATATTATCATTGACTGAGTTAGGTCATGTCAAAGATGGAAATCATAGTGAAATTAATAGTTGTTGGCAAACTTTGATGCTTGTTGTGTCATACTTAGATTTTGTGGCGCTAGACTGGAATTAAACATGTATTATTATTATTTGTGGAGTATATAATATATGGTATTATGCAGTGGGAGGTGAATTCAGGTAGTTTGGGACACTGTTTGAAATTGATCTAAAAAATGTTTTAACCATGTGTAGATGTCAGTTATCAGGTATTAAAGGGATAGTTCTGTCACCATTTACTTGTATACATTTCTTTGTTCTGCTAAACACAAAGGAAGATATTTGGAGAAATGTCAGTAACCAAACAGATCTCAACCCCCAGATCTGTTTGGTTACTGACATTCTCACAAATATCTTCCTCTGTGTTAAGCAGTGCTTAAAAATGTACACGGTGTACATTTAAACTGTGTAAAAAAACTGTGTTAAAAGTTAAAGTTCAAATTAGGTCTGCCAAACGATAAATCACGATTAATCGCAACCAGAATAAAAGGTTGTTAATATTGTGCATGTTAATTTTGTATTTATGAAAACATACATACATGTATATATTTAAGAAAAATATATAAAAAATTATCAAATTAAAATTGAATGTAAATATAAATAGATAAATATTTCCTTAATAAGTATTCATGTATGTGTTTAAAAATACAAAATTTATATGCACATTACACAGACATTTATTACTTAAACTCAAATTTTCATTTTGGATGAGTTTAATCGCGATAATTCAATTGATTTTTAATGTTTAGAGTTCAGTAAAGACACCTAGGAAATATTAGCTTCTCATGATACATGCATGAAAGGGTTAACTTTCCAATCTACCTGAATTCACTGTATTATATCAGCATATATAATACTTATAGACAGACAGATAAATATAAAGATTATACTTTTTAGCCGTTTTACACATTAAATCCCTTAGAGCAAAGCGAAACGCTCCTCTGATGTATGGGAGTAGACAGCAATTTACTTTGACCAGTTTTATGATTCACTAGCTTTGAATTACTAAGCAGCGCAGGCCATAGATATTGAAAATATCAAAATAAAGAGCACTGTTAGGAAACGCTCAACAGTCTAATCACCTCAGCACACACACACGGACACGTGACCGGAGGTAATGGCTTCTCGCCCATGTACTCCTCTCCGTTCTTCAGCGCTTTATTGAAGCTAATGACGTCTTTAATGTTCCCCACCTGACTGTGCATTTAGATTGTGATGTTACCATCACAGCGCGCACACACACACACACACAGAGTAAAATGTCATTCTTTATTATCACAGTGAACCACTGTGAACACAGACACAAATGCCATCCGCTGTTATTGCCAAGACCAATAACACACACACACACGCACACAGAGCGTGTGTCTGAATATGGAAAGCAATGCTAGTAGAAATTCACAGCTTGTGTTTTTTCAAAGATTGAAAAATCTGATAACAATAAACAAATACATAAAACAATATAAAGAGATGAAATGCAGAATGTAATAAAATAAATGATACAGATCATTTAATGTGTATAATAGTTGCATAGTTTATAGCAACTTAAATCCCAGCATCTATCAGCTCATCCAATCAGAATTGAAGTTTTGTCTTATTTGTGATCAGCTCTCCTTCTGTCCATACAGTTTATTTCATTAAGACACGACGAAAACAAACCATTTATAGGTCAGCCCTCTGAGACTCCACGCACGCATCACCTCTGAATTCGCTCCATGCGTGCGACGGCGTGCAGAGAGAGAGACGGAGGCTGCACGCTGACAGATAGATGATGGAGAGATGAGGAAGAGACAGCGGCAGGGGTGGAGAGAACACGTTTGTCTCTCGCTCAATCACACATCTCCTGATGTAGTCTGGCTGCCGATAGAGCTAATGTTGATGATGAGAGAGAAAGGCAGAGATAGAGCTGCATCAATGGAAACTGAGAATCACACAGAGTCTAATTTCACTCCTGTTTGCGGATGTCGGCGTGCTGAGTGAACAACATCATCGCACAGAGTAACTGAGTAAGCGCTGGCCCAGAGTGCAAACGCTGAAATGATAACCGGTTGTTTGCGTGGTGTCAGATCTGATAAGTTTGAGACTTTAGGTTTACGTTTACACTGCAACTTCAATCCGGTGTCACATCACTTTTGGGCATTTAATCCTGTTCCTTATGTATTTTCTGGAATGACATCACATTCAACTTACAAAATTGTGTCCGCATTTATATTAAAGCTGCAATCTGTCAAACTTTTTGGGTTTAAAAGAAACCAAAGTTTGTTATTGAGCAAGCTCATAAAAATCAATGTTAGAAAAGATCTCCGTACAATAGCCTACTGTATCCAACAGTATAAGCTTATAATAAGTCATATTTAATATGGAGGGTTTTAGCAGCAACAACAAAAAAACGTTAAGTGGCCAGAACTTCAGGTAGACCTTTTTAAATAATTGAATACAATTTATATATAATTCAAAATTCATTTATAGTAATATTCATTAGCAATTTTAATAAATTATATTATAACCAAACACAGACCGAAAGTTAACTTTGGGCCAAACGCGTGGATCCGATTAAACCAGTTATGCTTAATACTTTAAATTAAGCTGACAGGTATGATTTTGCAAGAACTGTTAGTTTAATATCATTTAATTCAACCCACAGATACAGAAGTGTGTCGAGTAATCACAGTTTTTAGTTTCAAACAGAGATGGCGATATTGAGTCAAAGGTTGCAGACTGCAGCTTAAAATCTACGAAGTTTGTACAGAAAACAGTACAGATACAGTAGTTGTTAATAATGGAAATACAGAAAAGCTGCTGGAGAATTTTAGGCATTTCCAAACATTTTAAACTTAAGTTAGTGTCTGATTTTCAAACTTTAGTACGATATGACATATTTTGGGTATGCTGTATAATCACGATACCGTAATAACATGCTTTGTTATACATTTATTGTTGTTCATTGATGTTACTCTTTAAAATTATGTTAAAATGTTAATATTAAATAAAGTACATTGACCATTGAAGAAACTAAATTAGCATTTAAATTATTTCAGAAAGAATGGTTTATATGCAATAAAGTGATCATTTAGAGGCACTTGAACAATTTATACTTTTACTACTGTGTAAGATACTCTGATTTAAGGTAAATGTAAACAATTATCCTAACATGGAATAATTCACTGTATTGCCCACAGTGTTGGGCGTAATTAGTTACTGTAATCTAATTACTTTTCCCTTGAGAAAGGAAAGTAAGAGATTACTTTAATCTTTACTGTAATTTAATTAGTTACTTCTGATGGAATTCATCTAAATCTTGTGTCATATTGTGTGTGCAATAGTGGAATTGACATCAAAGTCTAACTATAATCCACGCTTTAATGTATAATTCTCACATTTGTATTACTTTGGTCATGTAATAATTCTACTTTGCAGTTTTCTATTATTTATTTGAATGAATTTAAAGAGCCGTTTCATGTCAATCCTTGAATCACTAAACTATTAAAGGTTGATGTAGGATATAGAAAGTAATTAGTAATACGTAATGAAATACTTTTTGGAGAGAGTCATGTGTACAGTAATCTTATTACACTATTTAATATGTAATCAGTAACTAGTAATTTATTACTTTTTCAGAGTAACTCACCCAACACCAATTGCCCACAGTTACTATATTGCGCAAATGAATAATCACGCTTAACCGTATTATTGAAAGTCTAGTTGGCCTGACAGTTTTTGGGACCATACGCAGATGTTTAATATTGTTTTTGTGATTTCGTTTATTAATTACAAATACATAATAGGTCAAATTTGTGAATACGAAGATTTCAAAGTCGGAGTTCTGTTGTGTGTGGCTGCTTAACATTTATTACAAAGTATTTTTTAATTGCATCCAGCGTTCCAAAGCTGTGGGGTTCAAAGAAACTTTAAGGACCCAGAGAGACGTTTGGGTATTAAACCAGACTTTCAGAAACTCCAAAGCAAGTACAAGCCGTCGGATGCATTTGATTGGTTGCTTGTTTAAGGTTGAGAGGTAGTGGGTGTCTTGGAATCTGATCAAACTTCCATGCATCCCTGAAGTTATACAAACACCCTCTGAAGCAGCCGGCCGGCAGTTTTAACCTTTGTCTTTACCTCTCTCTCTTTCTCTCTCTCTCTCTCTCTCTCTCACTCTCTCTCGCCAAGACGCTGCTCGCTCGAGGACAACTACAAAGTCCCGATGACTGTTTTCTTCTCTTTCTTACTTTTCCTTGCTTTTTTCCTGTCCCCCCTGAACCCTCTTTTTTGTTTCTTTACATTCCCACAAGATGTGTTTTTGGTCCCCTCCCCTCTCGCTCTTGGTGGCAAGCTCTTTCCTTGTTTTTTTTTTTTGAAGGAGAACTTCAAAGAGGAACGGCTAATCTGTGCTTTTCCTCCGCCGCGTGGATCGTGCCACAAAAAAGCCAGAGCTATCTGCAGCAGGCAGTCAGTAGAGATGGGCTTGATTTCAATCTCTCTCTCTCTCTCTCTCTCTCTCTCTCTCTCAGCGCTCAAACGATAACCCCGCCCTCGCCACGAAAGCAAGACCGAATAATAAACACAACAACGCCCACCAATGATGTTTTTGACAGGGGCTGAAGTGACTTGACTGGTCTCAAACATGCCTCCCGCACAATCTACAGTAATCCAATTATTTGGCATGAAACAAGTCACTCCGCCGAGTTTATGAAGTAGCACAAAGTGTCCCGAAGTTCTTTCATTGATTTGTGATCGCGGGCGCTGAGCGTGCCAGGCAGGAAACCATGTTTCCGTTAATACGGCTCTAGACGGTACAGGGAGTAAATGGGACTTCCCGCGAAATTGTGTCTTTAAATATAAATACGCTTCCCCAAACCCCTGTAAACAAGAAAAAAAACAGACTGAGAGGGAAAAAGAGGATTAGAAAAAAAGGCTCAAACAGTAACATGTGTTTCTTGTCGGAACGGCGGTGGAAGAATAGGCGAACGAAAGAGGCGACTCATTGGTCTAATGGAGAACTGTCATTGTGAATCACTGTCACAAATGACATCAGAGAAGAACTGATATATTTTTCTGCCGAACGACTGACAAGTTAAAAGAGAAATCCCATGCATTATTTAAACGGGCTCGGGAATCTGTCAGCCATGTGATTTGCCGCGTTAGCAAAAACCAGGTGTGTGTTCAGAGAGAGAGAGAGAGAGAGAGAGAGAGAGAGAGTGAAAGAGAGAGACGCAGAGATTGCGGGGCTCAGATTTGTGTATGTTGCAAATCCCTAACTACCAAAGCGGTCAGCACTTTTATTTCTTCTTTTCTTTGTCTCTCACATATCCTTTCATTTTGCCATCACACTTCCAAGAGCTTTTCTCTCATCAGAGAGAAACTGTCAGTCTTATTAAATCATACCGGACTGTTCTTGTGTTGCTACCCACAATCTCACTCCCCCCCCCCTCTCTCTCTCTCTCTCTCTCTGTCATTCACTCACCCTGTCTCTCTCTCATTCTCTCTCACGCTGCTCTAATCTAATTGACTAAATTTACGAGCTAAAAGCAAATGACCAATATTGATAATTGTCCAGAATTACATGTGTTTGAACATGACCGTTACAGCAAAGAGAAAGAATCAACCAGGATTTTTATACTGCTTTATATCTGTAGTTTTTCATGTCCTTTGGATTCTCTAATGAGTCCCAAGATGATAAAAATTAAATTTTACATCAAAATGCAGTGAGGAAATGAATTGTCTAGACAAAATTATTAAAACCAATAAGCATATGTTTTATATTTTTATTGGTGGACAAACTAAACCATACAGGTTCTCTTCTCCTTCAATTGTATAATTACAGTATGTAAAGTAAATTTCCAGTCTTATTTTTTTAAATGTCATAAAAATATCACATCGGTTTTCAGCAGCATTGCATTTGAACAAAGAAAGCTTGGTTTTACATAAAACAATAGATTTCTGTTTAAAATAGTTGGCCTAAAATATGGGTTGATGTCAGTCAAATGTTGCTGAACCACACCTTTGGTTACTCTGCTAGGACACCCGTGGGAACTGAAGAAGAATTAAAGTCATTTAACTGTCATATCAGTTGGTTTAGTAATTGTACAAATAGTTGCGACTAAGGGAAGGTTGACATCATTTCATAATTTGTGATGCAAGTTCATTTATAATTTTCTGTTGCATTATATAGACTTTCCAGTGTATTATTTATATTTTCACGTTTTTTTATGAAATAGCAGAATACAAAAAATGCAAACATTTGGACTGAAACATGAGCCAGACGTTTGACACTTTTCATGAGATTCACCCTAAAACTGACTGCATGTCCCTACCCATAATCCCACTGTAACCGGAGACACTCCTGTCTCCTCGATGCTCCCATAAACGCCATCATTTGATCTCAGTTAGCCCTTTGTTTTATGTAAAATATTGACCGTGTCGAGCGAGAGAGAATTGGTGTTGATCTTGTGGCCGAGGTGAAGGGGTATCAGTTTTCTGTCTCTGTTCTCTGTTCTCTCAGACTTCAGCTCACCTTTTGAACTCGTGTCCAGAATCAGACATTTGTTAGGAAAAGAGATCATTCACAAAGCAATAACTGCACTTGGATCAGCTGTGACTGTATATGTGATCTCACATTCACAATAGTAGAAGTAGAACGTGAAGTTCAAAGGAACTGAATGTGTATTGTTCACGGTTCCACAATAGCTTGCTTGTTTGCTTTTTTCTTGTCACTTAGTTTGTTTCTTCCTAAAATCCTGTTAATCTTCAAGCAAGTTTATTTTTGCATATTCCGCAGGTTATTTTTTGATCTTTGGCCTTGCATGAAGCCTCAATTCATCAATCAAAATGTTAACATTTCAAATCAAAATAAATCGATAATCTTCTATCATCTTGCACAGGACATCCATAACATCTTAACATTCAGAAGTCAGAGATTTACATCGTCCCATTTGGCCAGAAATTTTAAATCACGAGCAGGACATCAATACTGTTTAACATTCAGATCATTATAAAGCAGTTAGTTCCTAGCGTGTGCCGAACATCTTTACACAATGTTGTTCATGTAATATACAGCTGGATGAATGAAGAGACCATTTTCTGAATTTATTATTTATAGGTACAGTATCTGTTTAGGTCAAATGTTAAACTACTAACAATATCTTTTAGTTGCATTTATTTGCAGATAATGAATACTGGAGAAACAGGCCAAAACAACAGAAAAGATGCTCTGTATTTTTTCAGACCTCAAATACCAAAATATAAACAAGTTCATATTCACTTTCAAGCAATAATACAACTGTCATATTTCTACATGTATTTAGGAAAAGTTAAAATAGTATTCTTTAGGTTATAACATTGGACAGTTTTCATGTGTCTTTACAAGTTTTTCACATTGCTGTTGGATGACTTTAAGTCACTCCTGAGGTTTGATTTTGTTGTAAGTCAACAGACACTGGACTGAAATGACCACAATACTTCTAGAAATGATGATTAAATATACATTTGGAATATGCTCTGTTAATTTTATCGGCTGGTGTTTATTCAGTACTGATTCAAGTCTTTTTTTCAATTGCTCGAGAAAGTTTTGGTAGTTCAGAGGTGGGAGATCATCTACTTTTATTATATCGGTCTCTTTTAGTCTCTCCTGCTGACTTTTCAGAAAACCTCGCCCAGTCTTCATCCCCAGACTGAAATATTCATCCAGTTATAATTCAAAATTAATGTCCCATAAATCATCACCCCATCGGGGCACGGGCTACTTGCTGACCATTTCTGAAGTGAATGGCTCTTAACATGTATTCGCTTACACGTTACACTTAAACACAAACAACACAATTTACCCAGGAGTCCTCTCTCTATCTTACACACGTGTTTTAAAATTGTAATGGAACACACAGACAGCCGAACGCTATAGGTTTATACACAAACCTGTGGAGCAGAGCTGCATGGATTAGCCGGGCTGTCTGTCAGGATGCAGTCTGTCAGATAAACAGATGGCTCATGCAGCAGAGGAACACATGAAGGAGCCGCATTATCCTCACTCACCGGCTCGTGCCTCATCTTCCTCGCACCGCTCCTGACCGACTCGCATTTACCTCCGTCTCCGGGTGACCGTGCATTCATCCTGAATGAATGTCTCATAGAGACTGTAAAAGAGATGCGTTATATACATTCATTTAGGCACATCCTGAACCTAAATTGCTTTTATTGAGGTGACAAAAGGACAAACTAGGGCTGCGTAATATATCAAGATTATTGAAACATCCCAATATGGATATTGCAATGGTTGCCATTAATTGTCTGATTTTAGTGCTACAAATATTTATAGTCAAAGTTTGAGGTTAATGGAGAGAGACTGATGTGTGTTACTGTAGATGATCAACAATCGGAGGAATGTGACGCATGTATGTTGGTATTATTGTGTCATTTATTTATCTACAGTATTTTTTATATATTTTTTACCACTATCTAGTTGTATGTAAACTGCTTTGCAACAATGCAAAAGAAAAGTGAAAAGAGTTATTTAAATAAAATTTAATTAAATACAGTATAGTTGTAAAATATTTTTATTAAAAATATTATTGATTCAAAACAATAAAATATTATTCATTCAGATCTTGTTTTACAAGGGCTATAAAAACACAAAGTAAAGCAAAATTCATCTGAGGTTATCCAGGTCATTTATTAAAGGGTTAAACAAATTAGCATCATTACTACTTGTTCTCTAGACTACAGGTTATACAAAATACAAAAATGATTTAATGAGGACTGTCTTTAGAGCTGTAAGCTTTTTTTATTGATATTTCTACTGAGAAGTAACATTAAAGAAAATCGGTGTCACAACAGTCACGATTAAATAATGATTGTAATTTCAGCCGTCATCTATGATTTTCCGACAAAAATCAGTTTGACATCATCTATACATGAGTTTAAGTAAAACAAGTATATAAAGCAACCTACAATTGTATTCATAGTTTCATACAGAGGTGGCGATAGAGAGGTGAATGTTACAGATTGCAGCTTTAGGATACTTTTACTCTATCAAGATGACTATTAACAACCAAATCTTCCTTTGTTTATAAACTTTTACTTTGAACACATTTTTCAACTGCTTAGTTTTCCCAAAAAACAGATACCCCGCTGTCCCCATCCAACATTCTGCTGTCTAGCCAAAGTGCTCCAGTCATCAATTCTCTCAAGTAATTCTCACACCAGAAGTGTGTGAACAGGTTGAGAGTGGCTGAGGAGTATGTAACAAAGTCCTTGTGAGTATGTGTCCAAAGCTCCTGTATTTAGTCTCAAACCCCCGGTTCAGCTAATGGGAATCCATCCTGTGTAATGACCCGCAGTTCCTGTCGGTAATGAGATGTGGGAATTGCCCGTCCGTTCGGCCAGATGATGCCGTATTAACGGACTGGGCCAAGCAGGACGGACGGGGGGCTGCCCGGAGCCCCAATGCCCCGCCTCATTTTTCATCCGCCCGACACCGGAGCTGGCGCGAGGGTCCGAAGGGGGATTGATTTCAAATGAGCCTCAAAATGACGTCTAATGAAAGTCCATAAAGACGCTGGACTCTCCACTCCAAAACAGGCAAACTGGGGCGGCCTGACTAGAATAAACACTTGAGAAGCTCTTGCTTCCCGTCGAGGCAGGCAACTCGGCCCCAATCTACAAAATTGTCCAACAAATGCATTTATGCATTTTCCAGCCTAGCCGGACACGATTGTATTGTGTTTTTTTCCTCCTCTAAGCCACATTTCCCCAAAAGTGTGGCATACGAGAGTTGCCCGGGCCCCCATCTTCGGCGTCGCTCATTGATATGTAAACGCAGGGCGATATCAAAGAGACATCTTTTCAGGGATTCTATGAAGCGCGTACTACTTATGATCAAAGGCTGGTCGCCGTAAACCGTTCAAAGAGAACAGAGTTCTCTGATGGCCATTAATGTGTGTCTGTGATAAGAGTAAGTGAAAGACTGGGCCATCTTATGCAACACAAAGGACCCAGGAGAAACACAATATAGGATTCAGTTAGTGAGGCTGATGAGATGTTGAATATTCAGCTGGAGGTGGAGGTGGAAATATGACATTCACAACCGAGAGGCCTCCGCAAGAATAGCAACTTATTTACAGAAACTCACAGGAATATTTAGGTTGCACCTTTTTGTATCATAGTTTTTATAAGTTTTTAAAGTTTTTGTCAAACAGAAGTTCACACAGCATTGCCTTGTGTTATGTGAGTAGTTGCCAAATAAACCGTACCATATGTCCCATTGTGTGTCAGAAAGAAAATTGAAAACAAACTGTTAATAATGCATTATTTTATATTATGAATATAAAATAGCATAAGAGAGAGTTAGTTTTTTCTACATTTCGCTCAACTACCCTTAAACCATACCATGTGTCTAATGGTGTGACAGCAAACATTTTGACTGTTAATAATATATTGTTTTCTATTATTCATATTTATAATATTAAATATAAGAGAGATATATCATCATCGTTACTTTTTTTTAAACGGTTTCTCACACCATAGGAAACGTGCGGTCTATTTGGCAACTACCTGTATGCACTAAAACAAACAATTGTACATTAACACCCACGATTCATAAATACATTCATGTTTATTTTTAGGTCTGAAACCATGTGTAGGCAAAAAGCACAAACTTATGTTTCAACTTTGAAAAATGAAATGTTTTGAACCCAGAAAGTGATGTATATTCCTTTTGAAGATGTTGTAACTAGAGATGAGCCAAAGATCGATATGCAAAAATTCAAATAAAAACATCCGATTATTAGAAAAAGGGTCGGTCTTATTAGAATGAGAATCATACGAATTAGCAACCTTGTAAACTAGTTATGAATTCCTGTAAGATTGTGTTGAGAGATCAAGCCTAATAGTTTTGGTATGACGCGGTATTAAGCTGATCTTTTAAATAATAATACAAAATTAACTCAAAATAAAAACTATGTTTTGTTTGCTAATATAAACTATTATATATTTTATTTTTAAGATATTTTGAAGAATGTTGTTAACAGCCCACCATTCACTTGCATTAGTTACAATAGAAGTGAATGGGGGACTGTACTGTTCTGCTCTGTTACCAACATTTTTCAAAATATCTTCTTTTGTGTCCTGCAGAAGAAACAAAGTCATGCAGGTTTGAAATGACAAGAGGGCGTGTAAATGATGATAACATTTTCATTTTGAAAGTGAACTACTCCTTTTAATCTGCTTTTCAGTTGTCATTTATGTACGTTAGTTTGATTTTAATATAATGCATTAGAAAATACAAGTATTGGATCAGGACTCAGATATTCAAAATAAAATAACTCCTATCGGAGGCATGAAAAAGGTGATCAGGACATCCCTCGTAAAAACTTAGGGGCGGTTTCAGTGCACCGTTTTCAAATAATTTTTTTAAAAATATTTCCATTTTAGTAGATCATCTGATGTTAATGTACCATAAGTGACCCTACAGTAAGTCTCATTTCAGACTAATGAAAATGTTTTGGATGTCGGCATGTGTTCCATTTAGTCAAATCCAGATTAAACGAGGGAAAACTAATATTGTATAAACAAACACCTTTTGCACATTTTTCCTACATTTTTTCCTGTGTTATTATACCAACTGAGATCCAGTGTCTTCTGCTGATCCCCGTACCTGTTTTCTTGCCCAGCGTTTTGCATCCGTGTAGAAACGTGCCGAAGCTTTCACTCCCGTCAAAGCAGTTAATCTCCACCAACTTTATCCTGCTTCTCACAGCAATTAACACTTCATTAAAAGAGCTCTTTAATCATTTTCACTTTCAATTCAAACACTTTTACATCCAGTCTCATGTGGATTGCTCTCACATTGTTCTGGGAGGGAATTAATGACTTTAAATTGATATGGTTTTCCCCTCCATCTCTCTTGATTGTTGCATCTCTGCTACTTTGTGTAAATAGAGTTTTTTTCACCCCAAACCCAAAGCTTCTGGCACTCCTGTGGGGCTCTGTGCGGAGGTGTTTTCATAAACGTAAAGACGTCAATGCTTTTGTGTTTTCTTAGTCATCACAACATCTCTGATACAGAGCAGTTTACAGCCAGGTCCCTGTGCGTAATGAGATTTGCCGTTGAGCAAAATCTGTTCGACTGGCCTGAGTTGGATGTTAGTGATTTGATGCAGTGTATTGCATTAGCTGCAACATGAAACAGGAGCGTATTTAAGGTTGACTTGTCAAAGTGCTTTTCAGAAACATCATAGCATGCTTGATTACAGTAGGAAATGTGTCGGTAATGGATTTCAAGGTAGTTGAGAGCGAATCCTGCATGATACACTCATACATAACATAAATGCAGTGGTTCACCATATACTGCCATTTTAGAGATACATTTTTTTATATTTATTCTTTCAGCTCTTTAATTAAAAAACCTCTCTCTCAAAGCTACGTCTTTATTAAATGTATTCCATTTAGCAACCTACATTTTTAAACGCACAACCTTGTCTGATTCTTCACATCTTACAATGTTTTAACCAGGGTTGCCAGATCTGCATAACAAACCAACCCAATGACCTATCAAGTGTGCTGATTCACAATATACTGTCATATTTTCTCCATTTGAGAGATAAATCAACTAATGATTTTTTGAAGATTTTTCAAAGATCAAAACTAGCCCAAGACACCAAAACTCAAAATATTCCACTTCTGTACCACACGTTTTACACTCACTGTTATGAATTATACAATTTCTTATTGGAAATCACTGTTTAGTCACATGAACACAGTCTTTTTCCTTAACTTAATAATTACAACCGATGAATTATATTCTTCTTTTGACCAACGGAAATAAAAATATCCCAAAACTACCAAACTTGGCAACCCTGGTCCCAACTCAAGCTTGGCTTTTTCCAGAATAAATCCACCAACCAGTCGTTTACAAAAACATGCTTTTTTGTCCAAACCAATCCTTCTCTAGAGCAGATTTTGTTATATTTGTATTTACCTGTTTGCATCACACTCCACAGCCAAGAGCATTCACGTACACTAACTAGTGATCTACGCAGATGTCGCATCACCATGATGGCTTGGGCTGATGTATAGCCGTGAAGGTTGTCCTCCTCAGGGGGCTGCAGCGTGTGAGGTGTGTCGGGGTGTGGGGGGGACATCTGTGCAGAGCAGGGTGGGTACGGCGAGAAGGGCAGCCAGAGGGGTGTCTGGCACGTGTGGAGGGATATAGAGATCTCAGCGGGCACCTAAAACACATTCACAGACGAATACATGTATTCACTCACGTCCTTCAGCCACGTAGGCTTAAAACACGCAGACACAGATGTCGCTCTTGACACTGTAAAGCATTTCTTAAGCACTATGTTATACACGGACAAGATATTCCTCCAGGCCACAAAGATGGGAAGTGTGTCAGCTGTGGTTCTGCAACATTTTTCCAAAAAATGTAAATCTCTTAAGTTGTTGCAGCCAGGTGCACATTTAACATGAGTTTAGAAGATTCAATTAAATACTAGATCCATCAACCAGTGTTTGACTAGAATCAGATTCCTCCTTCATTTATTTTGATTATTTTTATTGCAAACCAGTCTGGTCTCCAGTATATAATGCATCAGTATCAGTGACCGAATCAGTGATGGGTTGTGTTATACCTGCTTAGCCATATCATTTCAGCTCCAGATCTTGTCAGGCAAAATGACAGAACTGACCAAATTCTTGTGAGATCAAAAACGTTCAGTGTAAAATGTCGAAATTTGTTATTTTTTTTTTGTCTAACTAATGTATATTAAAATTAAGAATAAATGTAACGATTAATAAAAAAAATATGATAACTAATTTTTTATTTTTAATGTATTATGGCTTCAAAGCAAACCAACTGTAGTTTGATATTAATTGGTATGCACACAAAAAACATGATTAAAAAAAAAATTAAACTGAGTTATCTCATTTTGGAACCAAACTCTTCATAAATATATAAATTAAGTTTTAAAAAATAGTTTGACATCTTTAGATAATTAAAGGCACAATATGTCATTTGGTGCCTCTAAAGGTCGCAAAACATTGACAAAGGCGTTAATTTGGAAAACATTCAATACAACAACATTTTCAAGCAAGTTTTTTAGAAAATTTCAAGCATTTTTGTCTAAATAATGTATATTAAAATATTATGCATTCTAGTATAGTATATGAAAGTTTTTTACACATTTTTTGACAACTTTAGGTAATTAAAGGCACTATATGTCATTTTTTTCTACTGGAGGTCACAAAACAAAGGCTCTTGGAAGGATGTTAGTTGTTGTCTTCAACTCTACTGCCGTAGGAAGTCAATCCAACATTACTCACAAATCATAACGTAATGAAATGAAGTTTTATAACCACTATGTTATAATATAATCCAACTCCTTTACCCAATGGAAACGACAACAGAGTGGCGCTATACTTCCAACAGCTACTTCCATATTTTTAATGAGACTCTGGCTGTTTTGCCATGAGGTGTTCAATTGCAGATCGATCGGCACCATTTCTCTGTATTCAAACATTGTTGAAAAGATTTGGGATAATGTAAGTACACAAGTAAACAAAATATATAACAACGTGATAGTGTTTTTTTGTGTGGATATTTGTACATATTGTGCCTTTAAGGCAAAGTATTATGTTGTGAATGTCGTCTCTTTACACCCGCCAACCAAAATACGCGCCAGTGAGATGAACAGTAGGGCAGATAACCTGCGCTGTGTTCATGCGGTTGTTAGCCTAGCGTATTTGTCATTAGCCTAAATTTGCATGCACCTTGTTGAGCGCGGGGTGACGTGGTGGGGGATTCGGGGGGGTCTTAGTTTGGCCAAAAGCACAGCTGTACTGCCTGCCGTACTGATTGCCTCTCCTTCTCTCGCCCTCATTTATCTTCATTTCTTCCCAATTACACCAAATTAGCAATAGTCTCAGTTGCATTACCAACTTAATCCCCCCTTTTTTTGCGGGCTGCATTATGCGGTGGCAGATGATTCCTTGGCGGGAGTCAGGGTAAACAGCCATGAAAATGCCACCCCGGCAGATGGCGAGGCCCACAAGAAATATGACAAACAGAGTGCCAGCGTGCCGTCCTCTGCCCGTACCCGCTACAAGCTGTTAATTCGCTCCCGGACAATTTCTGTATGTGTGTGTGTTTGTGTGACTGTGAGGATTTTTTTCGGCGTAACAGTATTAATGAATGTGTGTGTCGTGCAGTATTTTTAGCTTTAAATAGACGTGGCAAGACCGAAGTATTTTGTGTCTTAACATTAGAAGACTTTTTGAGAGGTTTGACATTCATTTGCATGTATGCATCTGGCAGACACTTTCATCTGCGGCTCACCGCACAATGCATTCTGGGATTGCGCACTTGCTTTGTACTGGACAAAAATGACCTTGCGCACACTACGAACTTCTTGTCTAGGTCACATTTTGACGCAAATCTTTCTGTTTCTAAATGTGCGAGAGCAAGACATTTAACCGGCGTGTTTGGTGTGGAGTAAACACACTCTCTCTCTTCCTGATGCTTTGCTGACCAAAGAGACTTTTGAAGACATAAACATACACACACACTGTTTACTGCGCCACACACAGACACAGCCGTCATAAACACATGCGACCGCTCAAACAGGGGCCCGAAGACCCTGAACCCATCACAAGTCCAAACAACCCGGCCGAGAAGACAAACCCACCATGAGAAACACTAGAATATGTGTATATTTCTATGATCAAAGCTCGCGTCTGATTACGCTTTTAGTCATTTCTTGAGCAATACTTTGTGTTTAGTAATGACGTGGAGCTTTTAAGACACCACACGTTTGACCTCAATGCTAATGTGCTGGCCAGTATTATTTCTCCAGGCATTGACTGGTGGGAAGGTGCAGGTAAGGGTGGGCGTTGATGGCAGATGGTCGATCTGATAGGCCAAAAACAGTGAAGGAACGAAGGCAGTCTTTCTACATTATTGTTGGTTTTACCTCTAAAAACTAACCTTACTTAGGGATGAGTGGTGTAAGGTTTTACATTGATGCATTTAGCAGAGGCTTTTATCCAAAGTCTAATTTTAAGGGATACATTTTATTGGTAAATTTGAACCCGGGAATTTGAATCCACAACCTTTACGCTAGGTTTGATTTCAAGATATATATATTTATATTACATTACGTTGCATTTGGATGTGTGTTTGCATCTGAAGTGTTGTTGTGTTGCTTCATCTGTGTTCTCTGTATTGAATTACAACCTTTTATTGTAAAACTGTAAATAGAGAAAGTGCAATTGCAGACTGTGACATGTTATTGATTTGAAAGGAAACACGCCAAAGCAACAAACAGGAAGTGTTATATGCATCTTTATATGAGGCTACACACTGCGATTGTTTTTTTTTTTTGTCTTTTTCAGCACAAATGTCTAAAAATCTAAATATAATCAGTGGAGAAGCAAAATGACATACGATATCAAGTCCGTTTTTCTGGTAAAATAATAAAAATTAAGTGAATGTTCAAAACAAGCAAAAAGATTAGAATTTTTTTTTACTTGAATTAAGTTTTGTAGACGTCTTTTTTATTTGCATTCAGAAACAATATAACAAAGAGTACAAAAAGCAAACACAATAAAGACTGGGGACAACAATCAATACAGAAAAGTATTTAATAAAAACAAATATTTTACCAGAGGTTGCATTTTCAAGAATTAACAAACATTAAACAAATGAACAAGCTAACAAAGTTTTTGTCTTACCCCATTAGCAAACGCACCTAACTTTGTTTTAGAAAACAAGACTGAACAATTTAAGTCATTTTGCTTGTAAGGTTAGTATTAAGTAAATGTGTTTTAATGTAAGAATTTTTACAGACCAGAAAGCAAATACGAAGAAATTCATTTTTCCAGTTCACAGTTTAAAGGAAATGCTTGTTTACATGATTATCTGTTTGGGCTTGAAATGCGGGGGATCTGTGTGTTTGTCCAGCTGTTTCGCACATCCCTGGCTGATACAGAGTAGAAAACTACAAAAAGAAATTGATAAAAATCTAGATAAACAACTCCAAAAGTGTCCCAAAGTTCATCAAGTACGCGGTGAACGGCGTATCTTCACACAAGCCCATGCATGCGTGTCGCAAATTCAGCGACGTTTTTTGCAGAATTCAGTTAACTAGCTCTGTCAGCGTGTGGTTAAGGAGCATCGGCGTGATGGACACATTCTCAAAGCATGAACGACAGCTGGATATGATGCAGAAACGCAGACGCTCTCCATCTCTTCTGCTTGCTTACTCTTCCTCTATCTCTGCTGGCTGGCATCACTTTTAGGCTAATTACTTTAGCAGCCAACACTGAAGGAGCTCTTGGACACGACCCAAATGGGCCATCAGCACCGGAGCTGAGGACGGTTCTGCCCTCGGCTCGCTCTGATATACTGCGAGCGTACACACATTTTCACAGTCACACAGACATACGACTTCCAGTGATGTTAGCCTGTCACGGAGGTCAAAGCCGGTGAGTTATTGGATATATAATAAAACAGAGAAACTGTGATTTGGAAGTGTGGAGATGGGCTAATTTCTTCACCGTGCGGTTGTTACGACGCCCATTTAATGATGTCGGTGGAGGGAGGCAGAGGCGCACCCGTATTTGAGTGAAACGTGGGCACTTTTTTACCCAGGGGTTTGTTTTTTGTCAAAAGCAACAGATTTCAAATATTTTGGTTTAGGGCTGTTCAACGATTAATCGCATCTAGAATAAAAGTTTGTATTTATATAATATTTACCTCTGCACTGTGACTATTTTTTATTCATTTATGAACACAAACACATACATATATATATATACTTAGGAAATATTTGCAAGTATATATAAACATTTACTTACAATTTAGATTACAACAGATTAATAATATATAGTTTATAAATACAAAATGAATATGCACAGTGCACAGACATTTAATTATGTAAAAACAATTCTGGATGCCATTAATCGTTGAACAGCCTTACTTTGGTTATATGAAGGTTACCTTTTGAAACTTCTGTATGTTTGTTCAGAATTGGACAAGAGGAAATCACATGGAATTTGCAAGACAAACCCTTTGGTTCTCAGTCCCTCATAAAGGCATAGTTCACCAAAATAATGAACTTTTAAATTCGCGACTTTCATCTGTGAAACACAAAAGTTTACAATGTACACAAATAATGTGGATGGTTGAAAAGCTTTGAACTCCAAAAATGACAGGAAAAGCTTTATAAAGGCACCATATTCGTTCCATATGAATCATTCGTCATAATTTAAGACTGCATCATCCGAGCAACCAGAGATGCAAAGTTTGTAACAGTTGTATAAAATTATTTTTCGTTTTCCATTGAAATAAATATAGTCATTCACTACAGGTTAGGGAAAAGATAAAGGAATAAATTATGGGTAAAATGTGTGGCAAACTTTTTTGGGGTAAACTAACCCTTTACTCTGATTATACTCCACACCTGAATTTTTTTATTGTGAATATTAAAGTCTACATTACAATACAACTACTTTAGAAAAATCTATAGACATGAAGCACATTACGCAGAGTTGGTTTTAAAAAAATCAGTTTACATGCTATTATGACTTCATTAAATAGGACGTGTATTGCTTATGGATTGTTTATGTGCATCATATATCGAGAATCTCATGGTTTTGTTTTGGTTTTGTTTCGTTTGTCTCACTCACTCTCTCTCACACAAACATGTGCGCGCTCAGGTTCGGCCTCAGGTGTTTGGGCACAGGCATTAGTTTATCAGACTGTTTTCCCCGCTCATTCAAATGACTCCCTGATGAACAGCACCCCCGCATTCTACAGAGAGAGATTTTAATTCGTATTATTATTAAAAGAATCACTCACTGCAATCTGTTGCAAAAACACCATCTGCTGGATCACTCGTAGGACCTCCGTTGCTTATTAGGCAGAATTAGACAATGATTTCCTCTCCTCCGCTTTGCATTCTTTCGCTCTCTCTCCCTCTTCTTTCCACTAATTCGACTTAAGTTGTTTCACGGCACCTCGCGACTAGCTTTTCTGCCGGATTTCATTCCAGTGATTAATTCCCAGATGTCACCTGCTCTGGGATGAGCTCCGAGTGATTGGCGGAGAAGTTAACCATTTAGCGGCAGTCTCAGAGGATTCTGGGATTGGTTAGTATTTTGCACAATTATGGTCCGTTCGTACTAAGAACGATTACTATACAGATAACTACATTAGCGTCCAAACTAACTTAATCGCGCAAACAGCAGTTTCACATTTTGATGGCGCAAAACCCTTTGAATTTGAATGGATTTTGATTGGCTGTCACATGTCTTTTTATTCATGAGCTGAAATATAGGTTCCCTTTCTGTCGGTCTCTCGACGTTGTGTCGAGAACGACAGATGGGGTTCGCCCTTGAGAACCAATCAACTCTGACTACTATAGAAAAGGCCAATGAAATTTGGCGAATGCAATTTGCATGCCGGGCTCCGCCCCCGGAAATCCGGTATAAAAGGAGGCCGGCGTGCAGCATTCACTTACCTTTTGTTCTTCAGAGCCATCGCTCATGAGTACAACTCAGGATTCAATCCTCTACAACTACACGCTGGTGCTACGACGTGTTACAGCGGATCGTCCCTTTCTGCAGCGACCTTCCCCTGGGCGTCTCGGCGGTTCCGGAGGTGTTAGAGATTTTTTCTAAAAGTCCTTTTCAGGACTGACTGAGCATTCTCCAGCGCGGCATGTCCCGCTGTTCTCTCGGGTGCGGCACCCTCATCGAGGAGGGGGATGGACACGATCGCTGCATTAGGTGTCTGGGCATCCAGCACACTGAAGCAGCGTTCGTTGACACATCTGCCTGCACTGCGGGCAGATTGTCATTCAGAAGTTGCGGTCACGGGTGGCTGTCTTCCTACGGGAACCAGCCACCATTTCGTCTGCTACCCGGGCTGTGACATCTGTGGCTACGGCCCCGATGACCACCCACGTTAGCAGCGTTAGTGATACGGGGAACTCTGCGAACGTAAACCCGCCAGCCAAGTGCTCACGGGCCGATCGCACCCCGATTCGCTCTTCTGAACGTTCCCCAACCGGCGGTGGCATACCGTCCGGATCCTCACGCACACACTCGGAAACGATGTGTGACGTAGATGAGATGTCGCTCGCAGCATCGGAGGGAGACTGGCATCCGACTCTGCCGAATCCAAACTCCACCCCCAGCGGTCGAGTTCAGGAGGAAGCAGAAGTGATGTCATCCGTGCTAACCCGGGGATACGTGGTTCCCGAGGTCGGTGCGCGGTGCAAACCGCGCCCACCCCGGGTGCCATGTTTTTCCCGGAGGTGCATGAGGAGCTGTGTAAAACTTGGAACGCTCCTCTCACGGACCGTTCCAGTGAAACCAGCTCCGGCTCCCTTACTTCCCTCGATGGTGAGGCAGCCAAGGACTGCGTCGAGATCCCCCGGGTGGAACGTCCGCCTGCGGTGCACCTGTGCCGCGGACGGCTACCACCTGGGGGGGGATCGACCACTCCTACCGTCCAAAGCACGTAAGACTTCGGCATCACTGGTGTCGAAAGCTTGCGATGTTGCGGGCCAGGCTGCCTCCTCTCTCTATGCCTTGGCCATCCTGCAGGTCCGCCAGGCCAGGGCGTTGAGAGGGCTCCACGAGGGTAAGGCCGACCCGGGTATAATGCAGGATCTCCGTGCCACCGCTGACAGCGCTCTACGGGCGACTAAGGCGGCGGCACGGGCCCTGGGTCGGACGATGTCCACGGTAGTGGTCCAGGAGAGACACCCCCGGCTATACCTTGTGCAGAAGAGTGACAGCAAGGAAGTCCGCTTTCTTGATGCACTCATCTCGCAGGGTGGGTTGTTGGTAACACCGTCGAGGACTGCGCTCAGCAGTTTTTTGACGGCGAAGCAGACAGTGGCAATTAACCACATTTTTTTCACGCCGCGACTCGGCCGCCTACAGGCCTCCGAGATCTCACGTGACGTCTGCTTCCCTGCAACCCAGGACCCTTTCGACATCGGCTCCGGTTCCTGTGCCCCCACAGGCGGCACCCCGGAAGCAGAGGTCGAGGGGGAAACCTCCACCCCGTCAGCAACCTCCTCGCGAGAAGGGACACTGACGGGAAGACCCCAGGGAGAACAAGATCGGGCCCGAACCTTCACAGCCACGGCTCTGATCGGTCGGTACGGGACGACTCCTGCCTCGTCACCAAAGCCGGGCCCTTGTTAGGGCTTGGCGCCCACTTACTCACTGAGTTTTCTGTTCTCCCCGGGTTTACTTGCAGCCGATCGCACACTCCACTGGACTGTGCTCGGCGAACCGACCTCACACCCTGGCGAGGCGTGAGGTCGTACACATATACGACAGCCGTCACCACTCTCAAACCGACAGTGCGTGCCGTTGTCCCGCCAGGCAGGTAAGCAGGCGGAGCAAAAACCTTCCCTCCGGGGACTCCCCGCGACATGGTTAGCTCCGCCAGCCGACGAACCACCCCCCGTGGGAATGATGAAGCAGACCGTCCCCTTGGTCACCCTGTCACAGTCCCTGGGAGCTCGAGAGCTGCCCACACTGTCTCGCTGGCTAATGAGGGCGGTCCGTCTTGGTTACTCGATCCAGTTCGCCAGAGACTCACCCAAGTTTCGGGGCATCATCTCTCCCTCTGTCAGAGGCAGGGACGCCTCCGTACTTCGGGTAGAGGTCACCACCCTTCTGGCAAAACAGGCATCGAGTTCGTCCCTCAAAACCAAGATGTTCAGTGGGTCACCACCCGCACTTCATCGTTCCCAAGAAAGACGGCGGGTTGCCCCCAAAGGCTGCGTACCCTGAACAGAGCACCTTCACAAGCTGCCATTCAGGGTGCTCACACAGAGGCGCGTCCTGACATCTATGAGGTGTCAGGATTGGTTCGTGGCAATCGACCTGAAGGACGCTTACTTTCATGTCTCGATCCTCCTCGACACCGGCCGTTCCCACGGTTCGCGTGCGAGAGGCGGGCATATCAGTACAGAGTCCTCCCTTTCGGTCTGTCCCTGACCGCCCTTTCTCCCTGAGAGGAGGAAGGCGAGCGGGTACTAAACTATCTCAGCGACTGGCCTATCTTGGCACACTCGCGAGATCTGTTATGTACACAAAGGGACCTGGTGCTCCGGCACCTAGGTCGATTGGGACTCCAGGTCAACCAAGAGAGGGGCAAGCTCTCCCCAGTGCAGAGCATCCTCTTTCTCGGTATGGAACTCAGCTCTGTCACCATGTCGGCACACCTGTCCGCAGTTGTGCCCAACCAGTGTTGAACTGTCTGAAATGAACATTTTAGGCAGACAGCGGTCCCCCTGAAACAATTCAGAGGCTCCTGGGACACATGGCGTCCTCGCGGGCTAATACCCCTCGAGTTGATGCACATGACACCGCTCCAACACTGGTTTCAGAGTCGAGTTCCGAGGAGAGCGTGGCACACCGGCAGCAGGCGCATGGTGATGCCGCCCTGCTGCCGACGCACCATAACCCCTAGTCTTTATGACTTTTTCGACGGACTCAGGTCCCTCTGAGCAGGTTATGAGGCAGGTCGTGGTGACGACTGAAGTCTCCCTGCAGGGGTGCGGTGTAGTGTGCAACGGGCACGCAGGTGGGGTGTTGGACGAACCCCCGCCTGCGCTGGCATATCAATTGCCAAGAGTTGTGGGCTATGCTACTTGCACTGAGCAGGCTACGGCCTCTCGTGCGAGACATGCACGTGCTGTTCCGAGGACAGCACTATAGCTGTAGCGAATACAGATCGTCAGGGTGGCGTTCGCACACAGCAGCTAAACACAACTTGCTCGACGCCTCCTCCGGTGGAGTCAACAGGTGACTCGTTCCCTGCAGGCCACACACCCCGGGCAAACTGAACTAGACAGCCGACGTGCTTTCTCGCCAGTTTATGCCTCGTGGAGAGTGGCGACTCCACCCCCGTGCAGTCCAGCTCATTTGGAGGCTGTTCGGGTAGGCCCAGGTAAAACCTGTTCACCTCCCGTAACACCACCATTTGCCCGCTTGATAGTCCCTGCCCTCGGCACGGATATCCTTGCGCACAGCTGGCCGCGGGATGGGCGGAAGCACACCTTCCCCCCCCCAGGAGCCTTCTTGTACAGACTCTGTGCAAGGTCAGGGAGCAGGAGCACCAAGTGTTATTGGTTACACCACACCGGTCTAACCGCACTTGGCCTCAGAGCCGATGCTCTGGACAGCGACTCCCCCTGAACCATTCCCCTGACAGAGGACCTGCTCTCTCAGGGGAAGGACACGTTCTGGCATCCCAGATCAGACCTCTGGAACACCCATGTCTGGTCTCTAGACGGGACGAGAAGATCCTAAGATGGCTACTCCCCCTATACGGCTGAGACCATCACCCAGGCTAGGGCCCCATCTACTAGGCGGTTACACGCCTCTAGACGGTGCCTCTTCTCGTCCTGGTGTCTTTCTCAACGAGAAAGACCCACTGAGGTGCTTGATCAGGATTGTGTTCCCCTCCTCACGAGACTGGAGACTAACATCTCCCTTCCACACTGAAAGTGTATGTAGTCGCTATTGCCACTCATCACGACTCAGTCGGTGGAAAGTTTCTAGGGCAACACGACCTGGTCACCAGGTTCCTAAGCAGCGAGAGGGCGGAATCCGCCTCATCTCCGCTCCATACCCTCTTGGGACCCTAAGTGGTCCTGGGGAGCCTCAGGGCCCCCCAAAGAGCCCCTCGGAGGTTCCGATCTTCCTCATAGAGTAAGACGGCCCTCCTGACGGCGCTCACTTCTTTCAAGAGGGTAGGGGACCACCGAGCATCCTCCGTGTCCCTGGATTGCCTTAAACTCGGCCCTGGAAACTCTCACGTTATCTTGAGACCCAGGCCCGGATGCGTGCCCAAGAAGTTCCCACTACCCCCTCCGGGGCCAAGTGGTGAACTTGCAGGCGCTCCCCATAGGGGAGGAAGACCCAACCCGATTAGTGTTGTGTCCAGTACGTACTGGACCGCACGCAGAGCTCTGAAGCTCTGACCAGCTCCGTGTCTGTTGGAGGACAGCAGAAGGGGAAGGCTGTCTCCAAACAGAGGCTGGCGCACTGGGTCGTGGACGCAGTTACGACGGCATTCCGATCTCAGAATATCCCATGCCCATTGGCAGTGAGGGCTCACTCCACACGGAGTTTAGCCACCTCCTGGACACTGGCAGAAGCGCCTCTCTAGCAGACATCTGTAGAGCTGCGGGTTGGGCTATGCCCAAACACCTTCGCAAGGGTTAACAACCTTCGCGTAAACCCGGTGTCAGCCCACGTCCTGCGTGGCGACATGTAGGACTGGCATCCGGGGGGGCGTATGCCTGCGAAAGCACCTTTCCACCCTCTAACAGGTTGGGTCAGTGTGCTATTTACCTTTTCTTCTTACCCGAACACATCGCTAAGAAACTGGTACCTCACCAGCCTCCCTTCTTACCCAGACACTGGTTAAGAATAGGCATTCCATCCATCACCAAACAAGCACCCCCTGGGGGCTGGCTGGGCAGAGCAGCCTTCCCCCTTAGGCCGGGATACCATGTGAGCTATCACAGATAGCTCTAACCGGACCTAGTGCTACCGGACGTCTGTAACACCTCCTCCGTGGGCTGTTCCGTCTGATGTATCCTCATGAGAATGGTTCCCACTCCTGGTAACCCATGAGCTTCCCCAGGTGGGCCTCCACCTCGCGGTTAACTACTCAGTCCGCACGTTCCATGCGTTCTCCTCCAAGGACGAGACCATACCTATATCCACCATATTCCTCCCCACGGGTAGGAGGTGGCCTCTGTAGCGCTTCTCTGATTAAGAGTCGCGCTTACCCGGTGTAAACTGATCTGGATGGCCTCTCGCCTATAGAGAGCTAAGGCCCCGTCCGTGAAAGTTACCGGTCAGGGCTGTACCCATCTTTCTCCAAGAAAGCTCTGGAACCCCCCGACCACCACACTGGAAGGTTACAGTCTCACGAAAGCTTCGAGATGACACGCCCAGGCTTGTTACCGTCGCTTCGCTAGAGATTGTGACGCGATACAGCGTTGTGGCGTTTTCCATAGGCAACCCCATCTGTCGTTCTCGACACAACGTCGAGAGACCGACAGAAAGGGAACGTCTTGGTTACGTATGTAACCTCAGTTCCCTGATGGAGGGAACGAGACGTTGTGTCCCTTATGCCACGAACACGTATCGTATTCTGCTGCAGTTTGAGAGGTCTCAGGCTCTTCAGAACAAAGGTAAGTGAATGCTGCACGCCGGCCTCCTTTTATACCGGATTTCCGGGGGCGGAGCCCGGCATGCAAATTGCATTCGCCAAATTTCATTGGCCTTTTCTATAGTAGTCAGAGTTGATTGGTTCTCAAGGGCGAACCCCATCTGTCGTTCTCGACACAACGTCTCGTTCCCTCCATCAGGGAACTGAGGTTACATACGTAACCAAGACGTTCTGAAAGTCATCACAACTGTGTGCTTCAGCAATAGATGTGGTGTGGGTATTTGATAGTTGTAGTTATTATTGTCTTGACTGCTTTAGTTTCATAGGGGGATGCCTCATGGCCCAGTCCTAGGTCCCCATTCTCTGTAACTTTCTGTGGCTACTTTACTGTACACTTAAAGGCATTTAAGAGTAATGAAATTTCTGACATGAATGACTCCCCTTCCCAAGTTATTCCAATAAATATACATTTTCTATGGTAGTCAACGATGTCCCAACGATTTTTTCAAATATCTTTCTTTGTGTTCATAAGAACAAAGAAATGTATACAGGTGAGTAAACAATGACAGAATTTTCATTTTTTGGAGGAGGATCTCTTTGTACCAAAGCCTTTCTGTCTGCTTTTTTTGCATCGTAACATTTCTACCCCTATTGTCATTATCATTATAATTTTCTCATAACCATTACCATAACTGTGGTCTATACATTTACACAGAGAGCATTACTGTATTTTAAAAACCTGTAGTAAAAATCCATACCTTTAAGACCCATCAGGGTGGGCCATTTTGTTGAATATTGCATTAGTGTTGATATTTAAGCATGGGAGATGACAAATCAGTGGGATTTTGGATGTGATGTCAGTACCAAAATTATCTATGAATGACACTGTTTTGTGAAACTTGGCTTCCATTAACATTTATGTGTTTGGCAGATCATTTTATCCAAAGCGGCTTACAATGCATTCAAACTAGATGTTTTATCAGTATATGTGTTCCCTGGGAGTTGAACACATGCTTATATAATGCTCTTCCAGTTGACTTTCCACATAAGGTTAGGATAGACTTGGAAGTATGCAAGGTTTTTAAAACATGTCAAACACTTATTTCAAACATAGCTATAGGAGATAGATTCTGTCCAAGTGTCAATAATATTCTGTCTCAATCCTGGTTCTCTGTGTCTGATGTCCCCAGGCGGAAGTGAGTCTTCCTGGGATAAAGAGAAACTCCAGTCTCCCCCCTCCTCCGGAGGCCAGCACAGTCTGGCTCACTTGGGACTGTCCGCTCATCACGGCCTGTCAGGGTCTCACCTCTCCTCCCTACAGCAGACTCATCTCCTGGCTAACCGTGAGTCATTCATTCATCACCTTCACTCCTTCACGTCATCACCAGCTCAAGGTGTATCTATTCGGCTCCGTTTCATTGATCAGATACAAATGGTCACGTTAGTCAGTTTAGTTCAATAGCAGGTTGTCAGTTCAGTGGGTCACTGTATTGTGTTGTTGTCAAATCAATCATATTTTTAGTTTTGTTCTCAATGACACATTTCGATGTGTCAAGATGAAAAGAATTGACGGATGCAACGCACTTAAATTCTGTAATGCGATCCGTTTCTAAGTGGTAAGATATTGAGGAATATTGTAGGGCGGTGCTCAATTTCATTTATTGTGATTTGATTGGATCGTAAAGATTGAGCGGTGACATTATACTTTACTGTATATTATTATATTAAAATGCTTTTCCCCGCCTACCTGACCTTGGTTACATCAGCAGAAATTAAATGTCGTTTCAGAGGTGAAGAACGTTTACGATTAATAATTTTGATTGAAAAAAAGAATAAATAAAGATGAAAAATGTAGAATAATATACAGTGATGAATTGTGGTCAGTAAGACAAAGGACATTTATTTAAAATGGGTTTTTCTATGAAATTCACCAAACAAAACAGCAATTTATTCTCTGTTTTTAATGATTGACATGTTTAATGGAAATACAATGAATAGGGACTGGAAAAATGTTGACATTTTCATATGGACATTTATTGTATGATCGAAGCTTTAAAGATTAACCCACATTCATTGTCATTGTATGAAAAAGAGCATATGAAAGAGATATATATGTGTTATAGTCTGCTAAGGGTAATTAAATGCAAAACATTATATAAACATTTATTATCTTTTATTGGAAAATTTAATCTCAATTTTATATAGTTCATTCTACCTAATTTACGGAACAAAGTATGTTTCTCACTGTATTAAAATTACTGTAAAGTATATTTTACTACTTTACAGCTGATGCAAATTTATAAAAAAAATGACCAGAAAAGGAGTGCACAGTTGTTTGATTATAATGAATATCTTTTGAACCCATGAAAATGCAGATTCTGAAAAAAGTAAAAAAACATTACTTTTATTATAACATTATTAGGAGATTTTCACTCATCTTTCTCCTTTAATAAATGAAATGGTCAATATTATTTTCATTTTCTCTTAAAGTAATAAATGTATCTTAAATAACGCACATCGCTACTTCAGCCACACTTCAACAGCTTTAACTTCAATCACTTTAATATCACGTAAACAGATGTAAGACGCGTCTGTCTCTCTCGGCCTGTCTTTCTTCTCAGGGCTCGACCTGCCATTCATGATGATGCCCCACCCCCTGCTGCCCGTCAGTCTGCCGCCTGCCTCCGTTGCCATGGCGATGAACCAGATGAACCACCTGAACACCATCGCCAACATGGCCGCGGCTGCTCAGATGCACAGCCCCCTTTCCAGAGCGGGAGCGTCTGTCATCAAGGTAACGCACACGTGGGGATAAAGTTTTGATAGAAAACCTCTCTCGAATCCAGGCCGGATAAAAGCACATGCTACACTTCATTACGACTCCCTCTTATGCACAGCCACTATCAGAGTCAGCTGGTTTTCTACACCTCGGTCGGAGAATTGCACGTCCCCCTCGGATCGTCTCGTTCTGCGAGCCTGTTAACATCTGGGAGGGAGCTGTATACAGAACCGTCTTAATTTCTACAAGAGAGAGTTTGATTTGAATTACTCGAAGGAGAAATAACAGAATAAATGTCCTGTGTTGCATCCGTGCGGAGCGGGTGTTAGGGAATATTAGAAAGTCAACAGTATCTGTTATGTTTCCAGCATGTTCCCCCTGAGTGTGTGAATGTGAGTTAATTTACAGCGTCAGGTGGATGAGCGTGAGATTCTGCGGGACGAAAAAAGGCCCCGGGGCTAACTCGAAAAACACTTATATCCCATAGATATTCACTGACACGATGTGAAGTCAAACCAAACTAAAAATCAAATCATGCTTTACATATACAGCTTTGTTTTATTCACTTAAAAGTCTGGAGAACTTTAGTGTGATTTTATTAAAAGACATTTAATAGGGTACAGTAACAGGCCTGTTCGAGCTCCAGTATAAATCCAGTTATAGACCGTGACTGTGTGTATCTGTGTGTGTTTGTCAGGAGTGTGTTCAGGACAGTCCGTCTCCTGCCCCGTCTCTGGAGGAAGCCCCTCGTCCCGGATCACAGCCCTCATCACACCCCAGCAGTAGTGTGTCCAGCTCCCCGAACCCACACACACAGAGCCCTGAACGCCTGGGTCAGTACACACACACTTCAGAAACACAATAAACTGCTCTTTCCCAATCAAAGGTTTAGTATTTACAAGAAAAGTATGTTTTTTTTTATCCCAGCGGAGGCAACTATGACTAAACCTATTCATAAGTTGATTCTCCTGAAATGTATAGACCACTTCGTAAGATGTAAACACTGATTTATACATGTATAAATCTTCCATACAGAATTAAATGAATTATTTTGGTTTAACATTTTAATTTGGTTATAAATGTTGTGTTTGTTGTATTGAGTTCAAACGTTTGTGTAGTGTCGAAAAAGCTGAAACTGTTGGAATATTGGATAAACCATGAATGTGTTTGTCAAGCAGACAGGCCGAGCATTTGAAAACACATCGCTATTAAATTCCACTTGATTTTTTATTTATTTATTGTGCACAAACTGTAACTGCATTGTTGCAAAAGTATTTTTCATTGAAAATGTAATGCATCATGACACAAGCAGTTGTAGTATGAAGTATTTTCGAGCACTCAGTCTTTTGAAACCCATGTTTGCAGTTCTGAACCCGACCGACGGTGAACTGCCAGAACGAGACGCAGCCATTAATATGAAGAAAATCCTCAAAGAAAAAGGTCAGTGTCTTTAAACCTTCACCTTATTACCCTACTGGAGAAGTGTCCAAACTGAATGTTGGTATAACATCATCTCCAGATGAAATGGACCTTCTATTCGGTCCCATTCTTTTTTTTTGCACATTAGCATTCAAAAGTTTAGGGTCACCTAACTGGAATGTTTCTTATGATCTGAAAAACGTTTTATATAAAGGCATGGGACTAAATGTGTTAATATAACGGACTAAAGCTTGGCCAATAAGAGCTCAGAATAGATGTGAACTTCTTTAATATATTATATTAAAAGCATCTCAGGACGAGAGCACAAGAAAATGGGTAAATGATCCTTTTTTCATTAGATTTATTCAGAATTCCCATAGCTCCTGTTTTGAGAAGTTCACTATTATTTCATGATTTCTAAAAACCTTAATAAAAAATGTGACCCAAACGTCTTCAATGGTGTGTACGTGGATCAAGATTTTGGACCAATGAGATTGTACAGTGGGCGGGGCTAGCTAACATGAAAATGCTACATGTCATCTTTGTTTTCCACAGAACTTCAGTTCTATATTGTGTCATATCTGCTTTAGGACTTTTAAGACTCGAGCCGAATTTTAAACATGGTGTCATAAATCGCATCTGATTTCTAGCTGGTGTTGGTTTAACACTGTCGAGTGTATTGATATAACACACAACCGAGACATTTTAATGCAGGCCGAAGCTTGTTAGTTAAATTTACACTCCGTTGGCTCAGGCTGGCAGTATATCAGCGTCACAACACTTCTCCTTTAATTAATGACTTAATTAGAAGCTTAACTGAACATGTATGAAGTTCATATTTACGGCGCCGTGTGTGCGTGCTCGCGTAGAGGAGTGCAAGAGAACCGTTAGAGCAGCTAAGTACGTAATTCATCATTATATGAAAATGTTTTCTCGTTCCTACGACGTGTTAAGGTACGCAGGTGTGCCAGTAGTAATCTTGGATGTGGTGGCGTGTGTGGGCACCGCTTCTTGCGTGTTCAGGTGAGAATGTGTGTGTGTTGGTATAGCAGGTGGCCGCTCCTGACACTTAGAGCTGCTGGGAGGAGACGATGCAAAGATGCCCCAGGCTCTCTTAAAAGAGATTCGATGTGCACCTGGCCTCTGACCATATTTTATTAATATGTCTGAAAAGAATCCTCCCTAAACACACGCACACACAAACATGCATGATGCCACAAACCGTTCTGGATTGGGAAGGGCAGCCCATTGCGTTTAATGCAGGGTTGAGGAAAAAGCGAAAGCGTAGATTTATGTCCATGACCCTGTGCACAAACACACATCTGATGTTTTGTGACAAAAAAAACACATTTTCATACTTTCTCTTGATCCTCTGGATCTTCTTAAACATCTGTTGCTAGATTTTAATACTTTGCTGTATCTCAGGGTGAAGGTCACATGACACAGGTGCTTTGTTGTGATTGGCTGATTACTCAAACATGATCACATTGGCAATCACACTCGACACATATGCAAATAGGCCTGAATGGATTAAAGAGGTAAAAACAGCGAATAATGTGAACGTTGACACGTCTGGACACTGAAGTTTCAAGAGAATAAATACTAAATGACTGTTGCAGAGGATTTGTTGACTACTATTATGAAAGAAGTTGACTTATGATAACGTCAATAAAGTTAATGGTATAAAATAAACACAATATATAATTATTATTATTGTATAATTTTTAAATCAAAGCAAATAAACTTGAAGACACTTAGTTTTGTTAGACGTGTCATCAGACGAGCGTGCCGGGACTGCAGTTAACTTACGATCCTTGTTTGGTTAGTGTCTAATAATATAACTATTTAAATTGTATTTAATTAATGTTACTATTCATATATATTATGATTTTATTGTATAATAATTTTATTAAATAAACAATTTGTTGAATGGGTCCTTTAGTTTGGTCGCATTTAAAGAAACCGTATGGTACACTGACATCTAGCGGTTGAGTTTGGTGTTGCAGTCTAAATTAAAAATATTGGAGAGACAAGTTTAGACATCTAACTCTTCTTCTCGGTTTCCTTTGCTTGTTATCAGAAATAATCTACAAGCAATCTTATTGTTTGTGTATGTGTATCGGAAGTACCCATGCATTCACAGTAACGTTTTTTTATTTTGTCACTTTGAAACTGTCTAAAGTATGTTTATATCAAACATGCCAAAATATGATATTATTGGGAACTAGCTGACACCCCTAGAAATAAATGTGTAACAACAATTAATAAAAATGGAACTTAAATATTACTGGACTACATAAAGCCTCTCGTCGCATAAGTCCACTACATCTCACTTCTTTCTCCAGGTCTCCTCAAACCCAGGATCAGTTTAACCTACTTACACACACACATGCACATACATACACAGAGAGAGAGCAGATTGTGTAGAGAGCAGCAGGCCTCTCTGAAAACCTGAGAGGATTGACTTAGTTAAGATTGACCGTGATTATATCAAATATGACTGCTCTAGTTTACTTCAACGATATACTGTACAATTGTGTTAGCACATCTCTTCTGTTCTGTTCGATCCTTGTTAGCGCTTGTGAGTCTATTCAGTCAATTTATTTTTCCTCTAAATCATTTATTTTATTATATCCTGTATTTCAACAGTGTCAAATCTATTAGAACAACATACTGTATGCCCAAAAGAGGTATTTTGGAAATTGGTTAACCTATTTTTTAGCTTATTCTGAAAAGGATGCAAATTCACTGTCACAATCCTAAGGTGTTGCTATGGATGGTTACCAGGGTGTTGCTCTATAAATATATAAATCTATCTAGTCACTGTAAAACATAAATACAAAATAAATATCAATCCGCGTATGTGTTAGGCTTCAATTTTGATCATCTTTAGATCATTTTAAGGGTAAAATCGCTCTCTATGTAATGAAGCGCACACAAATGATTTAAACCTGATGTGATGAGTTTTGTTTTCCGGTTTCTGCATGTGATGTTCGGCCCAAAGCCTATTGTCTTGTGGTTGGAAGCTAATATTTATGATCAGTTTAGTTCTGTTCACACTTGGTTGATTTAATGTCATTTTGCTTATTTGGCTAGTGATGTTCTGCTTTCTAGATATGGCTCCTGGTTCATTGTTCTATGAAACCAAATGTTTTTATCTGCCAGATGAAAATCAAAAGACTTGAAAAAACATGTTTAAAAAAACAAAAGGAAGAGCACAGCTCTTCTCAAAAAGCTCTAATTCTACAACTGTAGCTCCAACAGTGCCGGACCACTAACGCTTAGTTTTAGTGAAGTGTTAAACTTAAACATTTTGAACAGGAATGATTGCCATTCCTTACGTTTTGTGTAACGTAACTTAAATGTTCTTTTGAAATCAGTGGCAGACTTAAATCTAATCTTTGTAAGAGAGAGAGAGAGACAGACTGCTCACAGACGTGTGTGACTCGAGGCCCCTTTTTCCGAATCTTCACGAAAGGGCCGTTGAATTTTAAACACTGTTTGGCCTGTGTGTGTAACGGTGATGATAAACAAAGTGACGTGGCGGTACGTGGTGATGAATGGTGAAGCCCGGGGCCAGCAGAACTGTGTTTCTGTGGGACTTGGGCGAGTGAACCCCGTCTCTAACTCTCCATAAATCACTCTCTCTCTCTATAGCTCTTTCTCTCTTTCTCTCTTTCACTCGGGGCTGCCTGAATGCCAACACTTTCTTACATTAAAGAGCAACGTAAACTTCAGATATTTTGTATTATGGGTTCATATGCAAACTATTGAAGCTCACGCTAGCATTATAGGCTGTTAACTCTTAAACGTTTCTTTAGATATTAATTGAATTACAAATGAAAAATCTCAATCTACCAACATTTCATTGTTTCATAGGAAGAGAGCGGCGTCAATTCAATTTTTCATTTTGGCTTCCTCGTTTTCAAATGCTTAGATCAACATACACACATTCTTTTCCTTTTTGTTCATACAAATCTAGTCTTTCATAAAGTCCGCTTCACAGTCTATACAGTACGTATTGTATGATAATGTGCTAATGTATTTGGTATAACCTGATGGGGAGCACTTTGGCTATAGAAGCACTTTGTAGAAGTGTGTTTGTGTGTGTACGAGGAAGGCCGACAGTTTGTGCTGCGTAATTGCTTTGTCCAGTTTTCCGCAGAGCAGATATGTGGCATCTGGTTACAATCAATGTTTTCCTCCGCCATTATGAAATTAGCTGCGCGGAAATGATTTGAAATGGCCTGTAATGATTTCTGATAGAAATGTGCGCCATTGTTTCGTCCTTTGAGATAAGCGTGCTGGTAAATAAATCACAACAAACGTAAAGGAAACCGGAGGAGAGAAACAATCGCCCGCCGCGCTCCGAGTCAAGGATGGGCCCTCGAACTGCAAGTGCTTGGCTTTCTGAGCGTTGTATTTTTAATCTCAGTTTTTGTTTGTTTATTCGCAAGCTCCTCCTTCGGATATGCGCAGAGGGGACCATCGTTGGGCTTTGAAGACCCTTTTTGATCATTAGCTTGATTGCTGTTCTAAGCGCATTTGTGATGGTTTAATTAAAGCGAGGCCCTCGGCGGGGCCCCGGCGGCCCTCGAGAGCTCTCCGGCTGGAGGGTTTGAGGGTCTGCTTTCTCTTTGTGTTGAAGATGAACGGATATTAACCGAGGAAATCAATGACATGAAGAAAAAGTAAACTGGTACAGTTGGCAATTTGGGGCAAGGTTAGCACCGTTGAAAGTCACCTCGCAAAAGCGACATTTTTGGACGAGAACACAAGTGATAAATGATAGCGTGCTCTCTCTTTCTCTCACGCGCGCACACACATGAAGGTAACGATGAAGTGAGAGGTGAGGACAGGTGCTTGTGTTCTGCTCTGGTTCTAAGGGAAGAGCAGGTTTTTGTCTCACAGGCTTGTGAGGTCTCATGTGCACGCTAACAGTGTCACTGCCACGTTTGAAGTAAAGCCGCCTCGAGGCTTGCAGAGATTCTCTAACAGATAATAGGAAAGGATGAACGAGCGGGTTACAGAATTAAATCAGGTAAATAATCGCTTTAAAAGAGAAAACCATGCGTTTAACACAGTTCTGCTTTATACAGATGTGAAGTTTAGGATAGCGTGAAATGGTTTGATGTTATTTTCATTTCTGTGGTTGTGTAGTTCCTGTTAAAGCAGCATTTGTGGTGAGATAGAAATGTGTCCTGTTGTTGACATAATAACCTGCCAACACTGTGATGTTAATAAAATAATTATAATAGTAATAATAATGTATTAATATATGAACAATTCATTGATTATTATTATTAATAATAACAATGCATTTTTTTTAATAGCATCTTATTGTTATTATACTACTACTAATAATAATAATATTATCAAAAATAATAATAATAGATTAATTGTTAATATATTCATGTATAATTATTGTTATTATAAATTTTGGTCAGAGTCATTCTAATGAGCATTTTATTGGACAAACACTTCTACAAACAAGATGAGAGTAAAAGTTCCTACCAAGGATAATAGCGGAGACTTATTTAGTTACAAAAACGTTGTAATAGTGGATTTTACAACAATAACAATAACAAAACTTTTTAATAGTATTGTTTGGATCACGTTCAGAGTGTTTCTTTCAACCCGTTGAACGATTAAACATTGACAGCCAATCAAAATCCATTCGCATTTATAGGAATCATGCATTTAAACTGTGAAAGCTTAGAATAAAAAAGTTATTATCATTTGGTGTAACTAACATAGTTCTGGATGTGAATAGCCCTAAACACTGTATATTTTAATATCCTACAAATGTAAATCTGTTCAAAAAAGCTTGAACAGTTATGAGATCTTAAATCTATAATCACACCATCCTATGGAAACAAACCTAATAGAGGGCTTAGTCCTTCTTAATAAAGAAATGAAAGAACTTCTTACTAGAGGAAACTTTCTCGCTGGCGTCTCTAGTTCTCATTGTGTCCCTGGAGAGGCGTTCATCTCGCTGGTCCATTCCTCCTGTGCTCAGGTTAAGGGCTGCGGTGTTGACCTAGTATTCCTCTCATTTGATATTCCTCCTACTGCTCTTCACACGCTAATTGGGGGAGAAAGAAACGCTCATTAAGCCTGATTTCATGTACACATATTCATTAGACTCACGGCTGGAATGTCAAGAAAACGCAGCCTGGCCTCTTTTCCAGTTTGTTTACTCTCTTGTTTATTCGCAGGTATATTTGTTCATTTAAATTGCCCTCTCCAGTAGTCTCATGTCAGAAATAAGTGTGAACGCTACCAGATTAGCTCTGTTTGTTCTTTGCTTTTAATGTTTACAAAATTAGTTTTACACTTGGCGAAAGTTTTTTCTTTCAAGCCTGTGGATATTACAATCGTGTGGGTTTTGTTGGCTCTGTGGCCTGGTGGTAAAAGCTAAACACTGTAAAGCTAAAGATGTGTTAGACAGAGGTGCTCATGAGGACGAATGGAGTGATGTTAGCAAAAAAAGCTACAAAGTAAACCATGACACATTTGATACATTTTTTGAATTCTGTTTGTATTCACATGTTACAGTTCTGTATCCAATATAACACTACAAAACTTTTTTGTAAAAATTTATCTTTGCACGTATATTTGTGGGGATAAAAGACATTGGACCATCTTTCAGGCGAAACATATTGTAGCATTTGCTCGGCTTACAAAAAATATTTATTGACAGGTGTTGTTATTTATGTTTATTCTAATACACGATCCCTTTACATTTGAGTGGATTTTGTTGGTTGTTTAATGTTTTATTGTTAATCAGAAGGAAAATAAAACACATAAAAAGTAAAAATGATATTCCCAGCAAACACATTTACGTTGTGGAAAGTTGGGTGTGACGATCCATTTTTGCTCTAGCTTTGTAGCATCTTAAATGTCTGGGTTGTCACAATGTTACCAGAACGTCGAGAGCAATGTTGCCAAAATTAAATCTTTTTACTAATCTTGTTAAAGGATCATACCATTCTCGCTAGTAACAAACCGTTAACTACGACTTTTGCCTCAATATCTCCAAATTTGTCACTTATCAATTGTTAGTAAAGTAATTGTTAGGTATCGGGTAGGATTAGGGATGTAGAATAAGGTCATGCAGAATATGTGTTGTATACGTACTAATAAACAGCCAATATGCTAAGAATGCCTGGGCACGTTTGACCCTTAAAGCCTGGTTCGATTGACTAGTCCTAAAAGGCACACTAATAAGCAACTATAGTTAATAATGAGGATTGGTCTCTATACTTAAGTATTACCCATCTTTATAAAAAAAAATCACCATTTAGAAACATAAACCTTTTGATCACGTCGTGGCTACATTAACATAATGTAATAATTGTGATGAGTTAGACTCTTAAATTTCTAATTATTTTAAATACTATCTTGATAGTAACAGACCTTTACACATGTTATTTCAAATATCAGCTCTTATTGAAAATGAATGACTTCCAATCGCTTGCAGCAAATCAAATGTTAGAAAGTTGCATTAGGCTGTTAAAACAGCTTCAGTCTGTCTGGACTCAAGATGCACAACTCATAATCTTGAAGTACTGCTTTGGTACTAGTCTTTCAAAATGTATAGTCTCGACATAAGGTTGGTTTCTAAATATGAGCTGCAAATGTGATTGCATTCAGACATGGATACGCATTCAGGAAGACTTGTGCATTTTGTCCAAATTCAGAACATCCAGGTCTAATAGGCCAAAGATCAATGCGCTGACACTTTTATAGCTTCAGACACAGCTATTCATTCATTTACATGCCAGCATTTACATTACATCCTCCAGAACAGCCAGAAAGCGTTTTCTGCGCTCCAGCCCCGCCACATATGGCTGTTAAAATGTAATATACACTAATACCCCCTTATTCACTTCCACATCCAACCTATTACTGCTTTGGCTTTTATTGTCCTGCTTTCATCTTTGCCGTGTATACGTGTGTATTGTGGGGGTTAACTAACTAACATTGGTCCTTTGCTTTGCTCGAGCTCATTAAGTGCTTTGTGCATTTCCTTTTTTGGGGCCTGGTTTTAATGTAGCTTGTTATTCGGCGTGCCCGTGAATTGGGGGCCCTGTGGACCCCAGGTTTTGGAAGTGTAACCCCTGAGAATTATTTGAAGTTGAGGAATGAAATTAAGAGGTGATACGGAACGACTTCTGTGTTATATTGCTGACTTTGGTGTTAATAACGCTTGCGGTTTAGTGGTAGGAAGTCTGAGTGCTTTGTTAAATTTTTGTTATGGCGGGCCAACAAAATTAAGGATCTTTCAAGTCATTACTGTAAGTTTAGCCAGAACGTTTTAATAAAGTATGAGTGCTGCTTGCAGTACCCATGCTGTGTGGTTTGTAATGGTTACAAGTCAAAAAGCTTCAAAAGTGGCTGTGATCAAAAATGTAACGTCTGCCTTACGAAACATCATCAATAATTCAAATGTATATTGATTTCATAATAAGTGCGATAAACTCATTTTTTATAATTATTTTAATAGGAAAGCACACCTAATTTTTGGCTGCTATAATTTGTTAATTTTTGTTGAATCAAATTGGGTTTTAAGTCATTTCAGTTTCTAAACTGTGGTGAGTTGCTGTAACTTGAAATGTATTTATTTTTATGACTTGAAATAAAGTAAAAGCATTTGAACATTTAAATATTACGTTTGAATTTAATTGTACTTAAAATGTAAAAACAAGAAGTGTCTAAACACGTCTACGTGTGTTATTGAATCTTGTTTTTCCTCTGCGAGCTGCCTCTGATTGGTCTATATCTCACAGCTATAAATACCACCCAGGCGTTTGGATCCCCATGCTTTAGCGCTCCCCCGGCGCGTCCTGTCAAACACTGCCATCTTGTTGGGAATAAATATTTAACTGGCAGAGGGGCGATCTGTCTCTCTCAAGCTTTTTCTCTCGCGGGCTAATGCTCCATCACGGGCTGTGTGTTCAGCGTTGGCTAGAAGCTCTATTCCTGTCCTCCTCATTGTCTCCATCTCAACTTTCTCCACTCAGGTTTGCCCTCTCTTGTTGTTCTTTAGCTCTTGATGTATTTTATATCTTTTCATCAGGATTTATCTTAGCCGCTACTGTTTAACTCCTGTAAGCGCTGCTGTCCAGACATTCTCCCAGATGCACTCAACGTGTTGGTCTCTTACTTGTGAGATAGAGAAAGTCATGTTTAGTGAAAGCTGCAGATGAGATGAAGTTCTGCTGACACTTCAAGCATTACCAAAACCGCCAAGTAAATTTTTTACCCAAATATCATATAGAGGAATGAGAAATAAGAATTCTCCTAATCATAGTTAGCCAATATTTTATACAATATCATTTTCTGTAACACTTTACAATAAGGTTGTATTTGTCAACATTATAAATGCATTTTTCTTTTCAGTAGTTATTAAATTAGTTAATGTTAGTTTACGCCAATACAATTGTTCAAACTTTTTTGGATTAAAACACAAAATAAATGGAAAATTGTAAAGCATAGAAACAGAACACTAAAGGTCTTTGCACATACAGTCCGAAATTTTCGTATGCGTTTTTTCATATTTGGCTCTCGTTTGTATGGTATCTCTGAATTGTTATAAAAGGCCACTCAAAATGCTTGCAACGGATGCGAAAAACACAGAAAATCGAACCCTGTTATGATGGACGAAAATATCGGAGGCAGTGTGTAAATTTGATTGACACAATGTAAGATCGTCTTTATTTTTTAATGTGCCAAAATTTCGGACTCAAATTTCGCACTCAATGTGCAAAGGGCTTAACACTAAAACTTATTTTATTATTTATATAAACATCTTTTATCTATTTTTATTTTAAATAGGTTGACTCAAACAAGTCAAACAAAAACTGGAACTACGCTTAATTTACAGGCAGTTTCAGCGACAACAACATAAACAAATGTTATGTGGCCCAAACTTCCGGTAGACCTTCACAAATAATCAATAACTGTAGTAGTTTTAATTGAATTCAATACAATTAATATACAATTAAACATTCATATAAATTAATATTAATATAAGTTGTTATAAACACAGAACAGAAGTTAACTTCAGGCCAGCGAGTTTATCTGATTAAACCGTCTATCCTAAAGCCAGCTAATTTTCATTTAACATTTAGCTTCTGCCGTACCTTTACATTTACGGTTTGTGATTTTTAATCAATACGTGTGTTTTCTGTGAATCAAACTCACAACCTTTGCATAGCTGTTGCATAACCTTTGCATTTCCTGTAGCTCAGTGGTAAGAGCATTGCGTTAACAACGCAAGGTTGTGGGTTTGATCCCAGGGGATTGCAAATACCTATGTAAAATGTATAGGACAAAGCAATGTAAGTCGCTTTGGATAAAAGCGTCTGCCAAATGCCTAAAATGTAAAAATGTAAATGTAAAGCTACTATAACAATGCTCTACTAACATAGCTACAGGAACCTTTACATACTCTCACGACTAATATTTCTTCTGGATGACATTATTAATCTAGTGCAAAAAAGATCTCATGGTTCAAAACAACCTCTAATAATTAGCCATCGCCCATCTTTTAACATTTACTCTGACAATTATGGTGATTAGTGGTTGGCCTTGATCTTCGTATGTAAATCTGTGTATAAACAAACCTATACTAGGGTGTTTGCATGCACGCCCTAATGTACACGTACCTGACAAAAGCGCAGCGCCGCAGACGTGCACTAAATTACCCCCTAATTGGATCCCTTTGAATATTCAAGAGACGTCCCCTCCAACACATGTAGAAAATAAAAACTAACAAATATGTGGGGGCAAGAAAATCACATCGGGGTTAAAGGCGCTGAGGGAGATAGCCTTCTTCCTCTCGTTCCCGTTCCCCGGCATCTGTTCATCCATATGGAACGCCGGGTAAAATCCACTTTCTCTGGGAAAGATGACATTATGTCAAGCAACTTGGTAAGAGAAAACCGACTTTGAAAAGTTTGAGAAAGAAGCTCTGTTTTCAGGGCTGTACGTTAACTTTTTTTTGCACGTGCTAGAGGTTTAAAGTTTTGTAGCGGAGGCCAAACAAGTAGCACAAGTATAAAATGTTATTATTACACATAAAAAATATCACATAAATAGGTAACTGATGATGGACATTTATGTCACAGTTCAATAAAGTTCTGTGCTTTCCATTCTTTTACTATACAATAATTATATATTTATCCACAAACTTTAGTATACTATTATATTATTTGCCATGGTAAACTGCAGTAAAATTCCTACAATACAATCGTGTTTTTGAACCTTACTACAGTAAATATTAGTTTAGTAAATAATCAGTATACTCTAGTGTTTTTGTAGTTTATCAGCTTACTACTAGAATACTACAATTACATTGTAAACGTTATAATAAATACTGTGTTTTAATCTGGATGTTCAAGTTAACCAGACTTGTTCAAGTAAGACACAGACAAATATGAGCGTCACACACGTGCAGTAAAACAGCTCATTCACATTTACGCGAAACAAAAAGCCAGATTGCGCTATTCCTTCCCTGTTTCCACATCGTGGAAATCCCATTGCTCTAAATATGGATTTGCTGCAGGAGGAAAGCAAGTTTCAAACACAAAAACAACTTAAATATCGGTGCACCATTGATTTACATCACATACAAACGAGTACCGCGGCAAACACACCTCACACAAACAAGCGGCTCTGTCTAAGTGACGTGCAAATTTATCTTCGCACAGACAGATCTTTTTGTCTGTACATCCCTGAAACCTTCGAAAACATTTACTACCAATACGAGCCAATACAATCTATGCTGGAACATGATGCAAGTTGTGCTCTTTGCCTTTTTATTCATATTATTTATTTATTAAAAAAAGGTCATGATGGTACTCGAGTTTCTTTGTTTGAGACCAGCAAGAAAAGCTTTTTTTCCCAGAAACTTAGCATTGTCTTTTATTTTTAGTGAGCAGCAAATAAAAGGTCGGATAGATGAATAATTGATAGCAGCGGTCAGTTAAAAGAAAAAAGCACTTCCCTTCGTTTTGTTAGTTTATTTATTTATCCGTTTGTTCACTTTGTACTCCCGGCTGGGGGTGTTATCGTTGGGTTGAGAGGATAGATGTGTTTGTTTCGGTCTGGAGATCACATATTTGTGTCTCCGAGTACAGAAATCATTCTTTGCTATTTATTCTCTATACTCTACTCTGGTCAGAACCAAACACGCATTCATTCCAAAAAAATGGACACATGTGCACTATGTACAAACAAACAGATCTCATTGTGCCGTGCCTAACTCTCACCTACACACACAGAGAGTATCATTACGTGTGCACATTACAGTGAGGAGAGACAGAACGAGGGCACTTTGTAAATGTCATGGGCCGAGGGCTCTTCTACCCTCTTTGCTGGATGAAATAAAATGAATTGAAGTGAGCACTATCAGCGGCTGCAGCACAAGATAAATCTGTCGTTTAAAAGGGACTCGCAATAAGGTGTGCAGGGGCCGGCAGGACGGCAGGGCTTTCAACGGCCTGCTACCATTAACCTCCTTTCTAACAGCCCGTTGACCTGGGATGTGTAGTTTTTAGCTCCTCTGGCTTTCATTTTAGTCGCCCAGTTGCATGTTAGAAAAGAACTACTGGGAATGGAGGTTATGTGGATTATTTATCATTCACAAAGCCATTTTATTTCAGTATTGATATGTTACTAGAGATGCACCAATATATGTGACCCTGGATCACAAAACCAGTCTTAAGTAGCACGGGAACATTTTTAGTAAAAGACAGAAATACATTGTATGGTTCTAAATTAAAGATTTTTCTTGTATGCCAAAAATCATTAGTATATTAAGTAAAGATCATGTTCCATGAAGATATTTTGTACATTTCCTACCTTTAATATATACGCTTTATTTTTATGAGTGGATGGCCTGCCACAGTGCAACTTCAAAGGCATTTTTTTCAATATTTAGATTTTTTCGCACTCTCAGATTTGTGAGTTTTAAACGGTCGTATCTCAGCCAGATATTGTCCTATTCTAACAGCTCATACATCAATAGAAATCTTATTTATTCAAAAAATCTAGAGCCAGTTTGTCACAAGTTCATGCATGAAAGGGTCCAAATATGCTTAATGAATTGACTGAAAATAGAAATTCATCATCGTAATGAAACAATAACATTACATAATACGGCACATTAATTGTGATTTCTTATTTAATGCAGACACCGGCAGTTTGGTTTAGGGAACAGACACACAGTTATGTCTGATGAGCACGGATCCTCATGTGGGCTTTTAAACATTTCTGTGCTCTTCACCTCAAACGTTATCTCTCGGTTCACCTCGCACCTCTCTCTCTCCAGGCAGAGGTCCCTTCCGCTCACCCCTTTTCTCACCCTATTCTTCTTTCTCACGCACACGTTCCTCTTCACACTCTATCTGCGTGACCTTCATCCGCTCGCCACTTTCAACCGGCACCAAAAACTTAATCACACACTGTCAACCTGTGAGGAGAGGAGGAGAGGAGGAGGGCCGCTCCTCTCTCTTCTTTAATGCCCTTTGCAGTGCTGAGGAAGAAGGGGGAAAATTTATGGCTGCTGGGACAGGTGGGGTATGAACAATGGGCAGAAAGCAGTACAGGGTTATCTGGCGGGCTGCGGGAGAGAGCGCGGCGGGGAAATCGATGTGACCCGTGATACACTGTCATCACAATTCCCACCCCAGCTGTCCTATTTGTCTTGCGTAGGGAGGCCTGGACGGGCCGTGTCGACGCGAGCGGAGAGAGGCCTCGGTCAGATTAGCCCGGGTGAATCATGACTGCTTCGTCTTTACCTCTCTCACAGTTTGGGATCTGTTACGGTTGGAGCGGTGGGGCTATAGTTTGTGGCCTGGCATTGTGGGCGGGAGGGGTTGTAAGGGGCTTGTGGGTAAAATATGGATTGTGTGTGTGTGAATGTAGAAGATTAACGGCTGTTCAGAGGTTTGGACACAGCAGCTTTCTGTTTCATCAGAAACACTCACTCCGTTTATCTTCTGCTCATGTGCACCTTCTGCAATGTGGACAAGTCTCAGTTTGATCTTGGTCACCATATCCTCTTCCTACAGTTTTAAATCACTGAAAATTTGTTTACAAAAATATTGCATTATTAAAACATTATTCTGTATGTTTGAGCAATGAACTAATAAACTGAGATTATAGTGTGGTCCTAAAAATGTATGACGTCAATTCGAAATTAAATTTTTCAAAAAAAATAAGCAAAGCAAAAAATAAACATCGGAATTGTGTTTTTTTATTAATTTCAATTTTGTCTGTCCAATCAGTGTCAGTCTGGGCTTGTTTTTGTCGCGAATTTTTTTTTTTTATTTTATTTCAATTTTTTTGTATATATTTAGACATTGTATTGAACAGGTTTTGTTTAGGTCAGTTATTACAGATTTCCTTTTTGCAACACAAAAAAGCAATTACGTTTAGCAAAAAAATAAACATTTGAATTATTTTTTGTCCATCAAATCAGTGTCAGTCTAGGTTTGTATGTCGCAAAGTCTTATTTTTAATTCTTACTTTTTAAAATGTTTTATATTAAACGAGTTTTGTTCAGGTCAAATTTCTAATCTTATCTAATATTTCTTGAAATAGTGAAATGATTGAAATGCCTGAAACCATCATGAATATAAAGATTTATCCTCTAGGACGTTGTTATTTATCATTGACTCTGTTTTGTTTTTTGTGTTTGATCTCAGATGGGGCTCAGATAGCTCTGCCCGTGCAGAAGCCCGGTTTCGAGAAACTTCCTCTGGGCTCTCAGACACTTCCTCCAGGCTTCCCTGCACCCTTCCTGTTTACAGACGGCCTCTCTTCTGTGGAGACGTTGCTCACTAACATCCAGGTAAATCCACTGCACGTCTATGAACGTTGGTATGAACGTGGAAGACTGCACAACAGCTTGTTGGGCATCTGTGGGTTTTATTGGTGTATTAAAGTTGGATGTGTTTTGTGTCATGTTGGCGGCTCAGGGTCTGCTGAAGGTGGCCGTGGATAATGCCCGTGTGCAGGAGAAACAAGTGCAACACGAGCGCAAGGAGTTAAAGATGGAGCTGTACAGAGAGAGAGAGATGAGGGAGAGTCTGGAGAGACAGCTCACCTCTGAACTGCATAGCCGAGGTAAATATACACACATACATATCATTATACAATATAATTGTTTTAAAGATCCAACGTATGACATTTGGCAGATTCTAGTGGTGAGGTTGCGAATTGCAACCAAAGGCTCACTCGACCTCTCCTCCCTTTCTTTCTAAGCACTAGGGTGGCTGACACATAACGAAGATGTTGTCACGTTTCTGCTTCTTTGCCAAAGGACATAACGTATTTACAAAACACGCTCTGTAGAGCAGTTTGTCCCTTTAGGGCTACTGTAGAAACAACATGGCGAATTCCATGTAGATAAAAATAGCAAATTTAAAGGTAATAAAAACATAACGCTTCATTATGTGAGGTCTTTATACACCTCTGAAGACATGGTAATGTAGATTATATTGCATTTTCTGTCAAAAGAGCCTAGAAAAAAATACACACTGCACTTCTAAGTTTGAAGTTCCAGAAATTGTAGAAAACCTGGAAATATCAGAAAATTACAATTCCCTGGAAAGTCATGGAACAGTCAAATATGGCAACCCCACAAGTCATAATTTAATATTAGTACGCACATTAACGCATGAAAACACTCCAGAAAAAACAAACAACACTGATGAAATGTCTGAATTTACACTGCCAATTCTCCTCTACATCACAACCAAACCGTGTCACCGGTGGATATTCTGCCAAATCAACTCCTGCCATGTGCGCCAAGAAATTAAGCCAGTTATTCAGCTGTATAACAACCCCGACAATATGTACAAACACCTCAATCATTTATTAGCCGTGGCTGTTACAGCATTTCATGTTCTTTTAATGCATACGTTTGTATGCTAGATGATTTGGCCGATCAAAGGCAAGTTATTAAAGGTGTAAGAACGCGAGTGAGAAGCATGTAATAATGCTGCTGTGCCAGACTGCCAGTGTTTCAAAGGCTGTTAATTGCTGTGAATCCACATAAACACACACAGTTGATTATGTTTGCACATATTCAAAGATTGTGTTGTTTTGTGTGAAGACTTAGTGTTGCTACAGCTGTTCTGTCTACCATTAAATGCATCCTAGTGGATTCATACAATGGTATTACTTATTATAAACATAAATATCGTCAATTATTTTTCAATGGATTATATTTTCATTTCATTTCATTGTTCAGTTGATTATTAATGTCATTTGACTTTAACTCGCATAAACATAAGCACTTCAAGCAACCTGCAATTTTAAGTTTTAAACAGAGATGGTGATACGGAGGCAAAGGTTACGGTTGTTGCTTTATGCTCCTAATTGTAATATGTGACCCTGGATCACAAAATCAGTCTTAAGTAGCACGGGAACATTTTGAGTAAAACACAAAAATACATTGTGTGGGTCAAAATTATTGATTTTTCTTTTATGCCAAAAATCATTAGGATATTAAGTAAAGATCATGTTACATGAAGATATTTTGTACATTTCCTACCTTAAATATATAAAAACGTTATTTTTGTGAGTGGACGGCCTGCCACAGTTTCTCTGATTAACAACTTCAAAGGCAATTTTCTCAATATTTAGATTTTTTGTACTAGTTTTACACTGTTATATCTCAGCCAGATATATACATCAACAGAAATCTTATTTATTCAACTTTCAAATTATGTAAAAATCAATAAGACTGGTTTTGTTGTCCAGGCTCACATATTTAGAAATAAGAGATCTGAAGAAACTTGTAAATAGTGATTGCCTTGGCATACACATGCCACAATCTTTGACAAATCATTAATAAAACCAAGTCTAAAAGCCTTGAAGTGTTGTAGAAAGTTGTAGAAAGCTGTTGCATGTAACGCACCATATGTTTGTGTTTTGTTAGTGATAATGAGCACTTTCAAGTCTCTAATGTGTGAATGTGAGTCCACGCTGTCGTCTCTGTGTTTATAGACACCATGCTGAACAAATACCTCTTTCATTTCTCCTCCTCAGCTACCATTCAAAAGCGTCTTAAGAAGGAAAAGAAGGCGAAGAGGAAACTGCAGGAGGCTCTGGAGTTTGAGTCCAAGAGGAGAGAGCAGGTGGAACAAGCTCTCAAACAGTCCACGTCTCCAGAAAGCCTCCGCATGAGTCTCAACGGTGAGCCTATGATCTTTGACATCCGTCTCTACACGGTGTCCTAACCAGACCACTTCATCTAACACCCATATGACTAGAGATGAAGCCAAATATTGACAGGACATGATGCTGGTACTGTATGTCAGTGTATATATGTCTGACAACATGTAATGACATCCGTTCAAAATCCTGCACTAAAAGACAGTGTTGGATTGACCAATCAGAAGTCGATGTTACAACAGAAATAAGAATCATGCTGAAAGTGCTCCACGAAGATCTCCATCACTTCTATGTAACGTTTTAGTGTTCTTGTACAGGCTTGTTCTATATTAGACTATGGAATATATACTAGTAAAACTGTACTATAGCAAAAATACTATACTGTTATATTGCCAAAAACTATACTATTAGAAAATATACTTATGAAATTGAAATTCACTTAGGAAATACTATATGAAGACTATACTATAGCAAAAAGAAATTTTCATTTGATCAAAAATACACTATAAAATACACTATACTGTACTCTAGTATAGAATTTGTTTTGCAACAGTATAGTGAGATATTTTATTTGGATTATTATAGTGAAATATATACTACATAATATTATAAATAAACTATACTATAGCACAAAATACTATAGAAAACTATACGATAGCAACCATATTTGTTTTGCAAGACTCCACTATATAATCTACTATGATACACTATACTGTTATATTGATAAATATATCCTATACAAAAAATTGCAAAAAAATCAATACTAACACATTATACTATATTATAGCAAAAGTAAAATTTAAAAACAATACTAATGCTTTGTTCATTTTATTAAATAAATACTTTGTTGAATGGGTCCTGTAGATTAGTCACATTTAAAGAAACCATATGTTACATCTAGCGGTTGAGTTTGGCATCGCAGTCTAAACTATTAAATTAAACTAAATTAGTCAAAATATTGGAGAGACAAGTTTAGCCATCTAACAGTTCTTCTTGGTTTCTTTTGCCTGTTATCAGAAATAATCTACATGCACTCTATTGTTTGTGTATGTGTATCGTAAATTAACTGCAGCCCACGAACACGCGTATGCGCAGTAACATTTGTTTATGTTGTCACTTTGAAAGCATTTATAAAATATATTATACTGTACTGTAATACTGTAGCTCCTGTATACTGCGCTGTTGCAACTATTTTCTATACTATAGATGTATAAACACTACAGTACACTACCGTTAACAATATATTATACTACTAGATAAAAACTATAGTGTACTATAATACTTAAAATATACTATACTACATTATACTGTACTACACCACAACATAAACTATGAGCTTTACCTTACATATGATTCACTCAGTGTATGCCTGCCTTAATGGGCACGGATATTCACCATCTCTCATTCTAGTGTATCCTGTGATGTTCTCTCATCATATCTCTATAGATCTGCTTGTTCAGATGGTTATTTCTCCGTCAATATTTTCATGAAACATGCTGTTCTTTCTCATATTTCTTTATCGCCGCTGATATTGGTATTTCCGTCTCAGTCATAACTATTTGCGAGCCATTAGCTTCATAATCTCAGCTGAGGAAATGGAGCCTGATGTTTATCAAAAAGGCTCTAAACGCGCACACTTATCAAGGCTAAACCATTTTCCTAATCGTTGGCTGTTGTTTTGATTACACTTGTTTAATTGTGAATATCTTAACAGAAGCTGAATTTGAACGGGGGGGAAACCTAACATTTGTAAGACATCTGCCAGCGTTTCCACGAGTGCCGGGGCAATTATGCCGGGCTGAGGCTGATTAGACGTGAATTCATTAGGAAAAATGGCCTTTGTTTTTGCCTTTCATCTGAGAGAACAGAGGAGAATGCCAGAAACAGATCTGTATTGTGAATGTCGGTTCTGACGTCGCATCTCTGCTGGGATAAAGTGATTTCCTTTCCGTTTTTCCATACAGCTGCTTATGTTGTAGAGGTTATTTCCATTCATATTGCATTACATTATTTTAACTTAATGGTTCATCAATGATATCGATACACATCTTGAATTTAAAATTGACACTAATATTGTTACTATTTAAATAAAATATTAAAGTTTTTTCATAGTACCGCAGAGATGACGTATTTTTGTAATCCAACCCGGAAGATAGCGCCTCACTGGTTGCCTCGACCAAAAGCCTATGGAATTTTCCCATTTTTTGCTCTGTGATTAAGGTCTCTGATGAAGATTTATATAATATTACACGTTTTTCTATAAATGTAGTTTTTACAGATTAACACAACATGTGCTATTTTTAAAGCCTTAACACAATCCCCAGAAGTTAAAGCTAATTTGAGGCAAGAAACAGACTAAACTACGGTCACTTGACATTCCACCAAACTAGAGGTCAGCATTCCTAAGGCTCTCCCGATTCTTGCGGCGCGTGATTATATTTTTGGGATAAAAGACTGAAGCGGTCAGAAACTCTGGTACTGTGGACTGCAGCAGGTCTTTGGACGGATGCACAGAGGAGAGACGGTCATCAGTACATTTCTTGCATGGATGTTAAACAGTTTGGTTAAAAAGTTATTTCATTTTGCACAAGCTAGCCAACAGGTTTCGTTTATTCCTATTTTGCTTGTAGTTTGAGTGAAAGATGTATTTAATTTATTTTCCACTATGACATTTTGTCTACTGTATTTACATTAAAATGTAAGAACAAATTGTATATTGACAAGATGATAAAAAAATAACTGATATTTTTTTGTATAGCGTATTTTATATTTGATATGGAGAAATTTAAATGCGGGATCTTAAATGAGAGATCTCGAAATTTAAGCAGGATTAGTCGGGTCGGGACGAAAGTCATTAAAAGCAGATAGCGGGGGAACAAAGAGTGAATTTTTGAGCGGCAGCGGGTGGGTGCAGAATAAAAATTAGCGGGTGGGAGCGGGACGTAAAAAACAGTCCTGCACAGAGCTCTACACCAAGCACCCGACAACATTTCAAACTTTATATTAAAAATGTGTTTCCTTTAAAGAAATTGCTCCGTGAATGAATATCCATACACGTTTTACTTACATTATTTGTGAGTTTTTAATGCGTGATGATGTTTAATGTCCCGCCAAAGAATGTAGTCGCTTTTAGCAACTTGTTAGCAACTGTGGTGTTTAAGACTCGAAGCTTTAAAAACCACGAGCAGGTTATAAGTGGTGTGTTTTATGTCATATAGTAAAATGAAAATATTTAGAGGATTTGTTAACAACAAACCTTATTTTAAGCATTTAACCACAAACCCAATCATAAAACCCATGACTTTTGAAGCTATGGAACCGGACATGCTAACATACTAACTCGCTTCCGGGTATAAATCCTTACCATTGAGATAAGCCAAGATGGTTTCAAATGTTGAACTTTTCACAATCTGATTAATTTTCGTCTCGGAACTATGCCACATTACACAAGTAAAAAAGACTGATGTTTTGTTGATTTTAAGCTGACCAAACCAAATTTGGTCTGGCATGTCTGTGTTACAATCAGCACAAATGATTGGACTTGTAGCTAATGGCATGTTTAACTGATAAAAGACATTTTTTTATTTTTATTTCAGAGGCAGTGATACCAGAGGTGAAGTCTGAACATAATGGCAACCAGCAGGAGAACTCTGTACAAGGTAAAAATGAAAAGCACAACTACAGGTGTACCAACAAAATACACAACTACATCTCAAACACCTGCCGTCACTCACGTCAACAATTTGTTTAAATGAAGAGTACAAACTGCTGTGGTTAAGATGCGAGGAGCCATGTGCTTTACACATGGTCCAGAGCCCCATCTCGCTTCAGATAGAAACCCAAAGTTTTTCATCCTCAACAAACCTTTCAAAACACTAACCAGATTCAATCCCCAAACTTGCCTTCTATTTTATTGGGTCCCTTTGAAGATGTCCAACTCTTTCAGGAGGGAGATTACGAACGCATGTGCCTTTCACGCTTCCGTTCCCCGAGATCCATTGCGGCCTTCTGCACGCGCTCGTACGGTTTCATTCTTATCTCGCTTCCATCTGCCTCTCTCGCTTCCCTCCGAGCTCGCCTCCCAAATCTGGCCAAAAGTTGCGTTTGATAAATGGGGTCTATTATCAACACGTCTGACGGCGAATTAAAGAGCCGCTGCCGTACATCTTATTGAAATGTGAGACTGGGGGAAGGTGAATAAATACATATGTTTACAGAAGGTGCCGTGGAAATGGGCTGCAGAAGTGCTTCGCTGAAAATGGGCAAAATGTTTTTTCCCCCCATATAGCCAATTTCACAGTCTGCAAATAAAGAGATGTTCATTTTTCTTCGTGCTTTGACAGCGGCGCTGTAACGGAGGACTGCGAAAGCATTTGTAGAGTAGATTTTGCCCGTGTGTTTTTCTTCCTCTGGGGGTTCACTCACAGTGTAAAAGGGTCATCGGTGGGTGATCGTAGTGATCAGAGACAACGTTTACCCTAAATCTGTGGATGATCTCATGTTTCAAAGTCTGTAACTTTCAACTAAAGGTCAGATCTACAAAACCCCAAAGATCAAAGACGTGCAGTCTAAGCGGACTGAGAAATATAGCAACTGTTATTTTGTGAGTCGACATCTGGAGACACAATAACGCATGCTCTTATCCGGTCTCGTGAGATGTCAAGTTACATTTTAGAAGTTTAGTGCTATGCGTTGAACCTGGGAATTCAGGAAACCGAAGTCCAGAAAACCAGATTTTGTTGTTATGTGCAAAAGTCTTCAAAACTAACTAGAAGCTAAAAACACTAAGATGTGCTGGACGCGACCTCATCAAAGTCAACAACAAACGGGAAAAATTGTTCTTCCCTTTAACAAGCCGATAAGCTTTTTTATTTGGCTATAACAATGGGCTATCATACGGTTATGTGCTTTTCATTATGACTTCTATTTGTTTTTTCGATGCCATCCGTGACCCGATTGGAATGAACCAGTGAATCACCAGTGGAAAACCTCAGCTGTATCAGTTGTACTATGTTTTTCACTGGTTTCTTTGCGGTCTGCATTCATGCCGCTGTGACTAATATGAGCGGAACAGCAGGGATTAGTGTTCGAGCGCCGTCACAATGCCTCTGACCTTTAGAGCAACCGGCAGAAGCTGGAAATGCAAAGATCAGACTTCACCTCCATAACACGGAGGATAACACAGTGCAAATGAGTCTCCCTGTTATCAGACTGAAACTGCTGTGACACTGTTCTTTCAAATTTTACTTCATGACACAATCATACGCTGCCCTATGACAGAAGAAACAGGGCCTTGCAATACTTGCAATTCAATAACTTTTTAAAAAAAGTATGTAAAGCCTACAATATGGTCTGTACAGTTAGATTAAGAGGCAGCACAATTTAATACAATAATTTTTTTAAGATCGTGATGATAGCTGCAACAGGCTGTTTGGTGAAAATAGTATGTCAAATTGTGTTGTGCCTTTTCACATTTCGCATCTCTTGTGCACGTAAGTTCGTCATTTTAAATGTAAGAACGACACAGTCACGACACGTAAGTGGTGTGATGCATTCTTTTTTTAGACGCACCGCAGGTCATGCGACAAGAACCAAACAACCAGTTTCACCTTTTCGGGAACAACATAGAAAAGCTCAGTGAAGATTGAGTCACAGATTATCACAGCAACATGTAGATCCAGGTTTATTTCAACCGCCTGTATGTATATTAATAAAAAAATGAACAGTGTTGGGTGAGTTACTTAAACTTAATAAGATTACTGTACACATGACTCTCTCCGAAAAGTATTTCATTACATATTACTAATTACTTTCTATATCCTACATCAACCTTTAATAGTTTAGTGATTCAAGGATTGACATGAAACGGCTCTTTAAATTCATTCAAATAAATAATAGAAAACTGCAAAGTAGAATTATTACATGACCAAAGTAATACAAATGTGAGAATTATACATTAAAGCGTGGATTATAGTTAGACTTTGATGTCAATTCCACTATTGCACACACATATATTACACAGTATTTAGATTAATTACATGAGAAGTAACTGTAATTTAATTACAGAAAAATAAGGGCACTTACTTAACTTTTTCAAGGGAAAAGTGCACTGTAAAACGTTTCTGTAGTTTTGCAGCAGGTTTGCCAGTAACTTACTGTAGATTTAATTACCACTTAATATACTTTCCAATTAGTAATGTTTTTAATAACTTTAATCAAAATTAAAACACTTTGACTAGAGATTCAAAATGAGCAAGAAGAGACTGGCATTAGCACAGCAACAGCCTAAAAAAAATGACATTCTTCCTAAGCATTTTTCTCTTGTTTTCTGTAAAAATATTTAAAACGTCTTCTATTACGATGCCTTTACATAACAAGAAAAGTGACCCAAAGATATTGAGTCTTGTCTTATGAAAGAAAAATATATAAACTAGGTAAGTTTATGCTTAAAATAAAATTGTACATTAAATCTACAGTGAGTTACTGGCAAACCTGTTGCGAAATTACAGCTAAATTTAACAGTGTAATTCAATTAGGGTAAATAATTACTTAGTAGCTATTAACACCCAACACTGAAAAAGAATAATCACAAACTGAATTTTAACAAAATTAAAGAAATTGAGAAACGCTAGATATTCTTATATCGGAAAAAGCACAAAATGTAATAAAAACCAAGATTAAATTATTTTCAGCTTTTTGTGCTTGGACACTCAAAAGAAGACTATTACATATTATAAAGGAAGATCATTTTCCTGCTTCAGCTTGGGCAGCGAATCAGATCCGCTAGTGAAAGAGTTTTTAATTTTTTCCAGGAAGGCAAAAACGTGAAATTGTAATGATCCCCTATCCTCTCGGATGCACAGATCATCACTTTACCTCGACACTTCTTTATCTAGAAGTTCTATCAAGTTGAAAGTGGAAAGGTGTCTGTGCAATCAGCTCTGAGAGTCTGGCAGCCGACCCACCTGGGGAGTTTGTGTATGAAGTCTGTTGTTCGCTCCTCCCTGAGCTCCCGAGCCTCGCCACATTTATCCATTACAGCCAGCAAAAATCTAATTAGCCCGCGCTTCTCTCCCAAGTCGGACTTCACAGTTTTGCAAGCTTAGCAGTGACAGCTGATTTCATTAGGTTTGATTGTCCTTGCCGAGATCCCGCTCGTCGGCCTAAAAGCTTTTTGCGCTTTCTCAGGTTCCACCCCTGTGTTGGGCCATTACTATGACCCGTGCCTTTTCTGATTAATCAAGACAAGTGGCGCTAACACAAAACTGCTGAACACAAAAGACGGTGACATCATTTTACAAGCCGATTAAGAGAAGTGTGGAGTGCTGGAGGAAAGTGAAAGAGAGAGGTGAGGTGAAAATGTAATTAAGCCGGCGCTTCGTGTCCGAAGAGCAAATTGAACTGCGCTGGAAGGTGTTGCTCAGACGCTCTCACAGCCCTCCACTGCGTAAAACTACGAATGTATATTTTTTTTAGCTTCACGTAACTCTCGGCCACTCATTAATAAACCTAAAGGTAGTCCAGATTAATTCTGCCTAAGATTTTTGGTCACATGAAGACCAGTGATGTGTGATATTGATGTTCTTTGCCTTTAAATGAAAGGCTCCATTTTTAGCGTCATTCTGTAATTTTTGCTTCTCTGTTTCAAACATAAAATTGCAGGTTACTTTAAGTACTTAACCTTATGTGGGTTGATGTCAAATTAAATCAAACTGACATTTCCTGTGAAATCAAACCCAACAGCTCAAGTTATAAATCATAAAAGCTTACTGTTGTGAATCAGGGTAAGGAGTGTTCAAATTAGATTTTTATGTACTTGCACAGTAACTGATTTTTTTTAACAAAAAGGTATAGATTCCAACTTTAAAACAATACGAATGGTTCCTTTAAACATTTTGGATATGCTGATCATTTGGTGCCAAAAAAGAATGTTTGTATCTCCATATTTAATGATTTTAATTTAGTATAAATACATTTTTTAATCATTGTCCTGAATTTAGACATCTAATGTTTCAGAAGTACAGCAGCGATGTAAAACAATTCCACAGAGGGTCCGACAATCAGCACAAACGATACAAGTGTACAGATTCATATGGGACTACAAGCTATTCTATATCTACACACGTTATATTTACATATAACATTCATAACCAGAGGTTTCGAACTACTAATTGGTATCTAGGGGTGATATAACAAGGATTAAAAAATTAAGGATGAGTAAGATCTGGCCGTGGTTTGTGTTGCACGGAGGATATGAGAAGGGAAGCGGAGCAGAGTTAAATAAGGAGTGTGTTGGTGAAGAGGACGTCCCAGAGGAGGACCACCCTCATGTACCCATGCATCTATTTACAGTAGCCTACATGTGGGGCAAGAGATCCAAAGATACATAGGGTTGACCTCATGTCTGCAGGCTGTTACTCAGCTACTAGAAAATATGTTTCGACTTTGCATCATTAAATGCATCCTGACAATCAGGTCATCGGCTCTTTTGTCATTTGAACATCCAAGTAATTATTGAAATGTTTGTTTACTTTGTGTTTTTTACTGTGATATTTATATTCAGTTGTAAAATATAAATACAATTTATTTTTGTCAATAATTTATTATAATAATAATTTTAATATAATCATTTATTATATTTGTTTATTTACGCATCTGAATGAGATTTATTTGGTAACGAAATGGCAGAATTAAAAAAACATTTAAAAAATATGCTAGTCAAAACCTAGAAATTAAATTTGACCTCTTTAACTTTATTATTTTTATATATGCGTGTTTTAAATCATTATTCATATAAAATTATTAAAACAAATATCACTGAATGCAAAGTTTTCGTTCTATTTGCTATGTGATAACACAAACCAAAACAACTTTAAAAAAAATTACATTCATTTTTAGTTTCTTTATAAAGTTTAACATGCGGAATACAAAAATCACATTACACATTTCTACATTTCGGTATTATTACTCTCACGCAAAAATGCCAATTTCTGGCATAAAACTGAGCTCAAAACAACAGCTTAACACGAGTTGTCTAAAACTTAAGTGTACATTTGATCTTTTTTGTTTTTTATGACTGATACTGTCCTCAAGAGTTCCAGACGTAGTCAGCCATCATCACTTCATCCCACCTTCCCTGTGCTACCTAAATTACTAGAATTTTCTGACAGTGACAATTGAAAAATAACTTTTAAAATTTGTGAAAATTAGTTTTTGTTTTATTTGCAATACTGAATGATATAAGCTCAAAATTTACTTTACCTAACATACACTAAAACATTGATGCTACATAAAAATTTATATTACTATATTACCACAATAATTAGCAACACAAAATTGTACATTAACTACAAAAAGGTCGGGTGAAAAAACAATTTGTTACACCGTGTAATCTGAAGGTTGTCTGTAAAATACATCAATGGTGCAAAACCGTAACATCTAATAATTGAATTGGTAACACACAATCTTATAAATAAAAAGTCTAATGAATTTTCATAAAGCTTCGAGTAGCGGTACGTGGGCCCGTCCCCTGTTTAACAAAACAGACAGTGTACTGCTCTGTCAGGTCTATCTCAAGTGTATGAACTATTTGTGACTGTGTCTCGTGGGTACCGCGACTCCATCACGGCAGATTTAGTCTGCTGTCAAGCGTACGACTCAATTAACTGCGCCGGAGGATATTACTCATAACTCATACTTCACAGCAAATGAAATACTCACTTCTATTTATCTCTTCACAGCGTCTCTCATCCCATCACCGCTAGCCGGCCTCAATGCTGCATCAACAAACACAGCCGTAGTATAAATGTCACGTTTTTAAAAAACACGCATTCTTATAGGGTTTATAAAGTTTGTTTATAAATAAAAGCATGTTGAAAGCATGACCTCTTGATAGATGTCATTTTTCAGGGTCCAGTTTTGGGGTGGTCTACAGAGCATACACGGACAAACATGCTCCACTTGTTGTTTTCTTGACATCCCGCATACATATTAGCTCATCTGTGGGTGCTCACGTGTTAAACATGTAAAAGCACTCGAGTCGTAATGAAGCCCTTCCCCGTCTGAAGACGCGCTGCAAGCTTTTCCATTAACATGCATCTGAAGCTCTCCTGCCCCTCAAACACCAGCTGCTCCTCTCTCATCTAATGCTTCACCGACCGCTCGAATCATTCTTTCATTCATATTTTCAGGATAAAGATGTTTAATGTTCGTTGGCAGTGATAAAAAAAATATACATTTTCTTTACTGAATTTAGTTGGCAATGGTAATGGTTATTTGTTAGTGTTATTTTAACTAATATTAAAGTTATGTTGAATATTACTATATATATAATAATATTAAAGAGATTTCACCCAAAAATAATTATTTCATCATTTATAAATCCTAAAGTCATTTCAAATCCTGTATTACTTTCTTTCTACTGCAGAACACAAAAGAAGATATTTTGAAGAATGTTGATAACCAAACAACAAACAACCCCCATTGACTTCCATTGTATGAACAAAAAAACACTGGGACATTTCTCAAAACATCTTCTTTTGTGGTACCTTGAAGAACTCGCATACATGTTTAAAATTACACAATAGTGAATAAATGTCAGAATTTTTTAAGGCAAACTATCTCTAAAGAAATGAAGCATAACTTCTTGCATAAGTTACGTTAACATGTTTTGAAAGGCGGGGTGTTAGATTTCTCTTAGCCGTTGTCGATGTTCAAGTTATCAAAACAAACACACCTCTAACCCCATCTTTAGCTGTGGTCGACTAATCTCCATCCTGTGCACCTTACTGCTGATTGGCTACAAGGTTGTTTTGATACTCGGCCCAACTTTGTCTAAATAAGCGTAATTCGGAAATCGGACACCCCACCTTTGATATAACATGTCTTGGCATTACTAACTCTGTTTATCCTCTTTCTTCCAGAAAACAGACCCTACTCCAAACCTCCTCTCATGTACTGAAACCTCTGCTCCTTCAGTCCCACGGAGCTGGAACAGACACCCAGCTCACCCCACAGATGGACAAGGCTTACGGAGAGGGGGATTGAGGGTCTTTATTCCCAGAGGGAAGTGGTGCAGGTGCTGAACGGCAGTCACCTGAAACTCGTGTACAGGACTTGAGTGTGTATGTACGTGTATGTGTGGAGGTGTAGTGCATTTACCCTCCTTGTGTCTGCGGCACTGCTTGTTGACGACCTTTCAACACCACACACAAACTTGTATAATGTCTTTTTTGACTACTTCTTCATCAACCTTTTGAGACTAAAATAATTTTTCTTGCTGAATAAAACTACAGTAATGGATGATTTATCTTTCTGTGAAGCACACTGAAACACCCCCTCATTATTATTATTATTATTATAATTATTAATGTTTTCTGCTGATCACCACAATACTGTGCACCACAGACTCTGAACAGCACAACAGTTTTATCCGCTGGACCTCTACATGGAGACGAGAGATCATCATTATTTTGTGGACGGTGATAAAAGGACTACAAATCAAAAGTGTGCTTCATTAATAAACATTGTTTCAATTTGTTGTTTTGTCTGTATAAGAAAGGAACTCTATATCAACATTTCCTTTTTCAAATTCGTTGTATTTTTTTTAGAAAATGTAGAAATGTTTTCATGTTGTCGTTCCCTGCCCGATGTTTATTATTATTCTGGTGTTTATTTTGTTATCTGGTTTGTCATTTCTAATGTATTTTTATCAGCATTTCAAACGAATGCTTGACTGATCCTAAAACACGTCCTTTACTGTCTTATTTTGCCCCCCACCGATGGTTTTTCTTCTTTATTAACTTGAAAAGTAAAAAAAAAAGTGTTAATTTGATGTTCCTATAACCACAGTATTACAGTACCCACCCTTCTGTTTTTACCTTTGTTTATAAAGACTTGTAAAAATGCTTTAGCATTTGCTATCCTGATGTTGTTATTATGTGGATACATTTTTAGTGACGAAAAAGATAAGAGACGAGAATTACCCTTATGCACATCTGAAGCGAGCATGCTTGTAAATACAACGATGAAAAACGTATCAAATGAAAAAACGCTGCCTCTTCGAATCTATTTTTAAACATTTGTAGCGACTCCATAGGTAATGTAATCACAGATCGGCAGCTATCAATGATGTTGAACCTTGTTTTAAAATGGCAACCGACACTTATAACAGCCTTGCACATGCCACAACAAATAAAACACCCCTATGGACATCTTGGTAGGTTTTGATTTTTGTTTTCTTTGAGTAATAAAACTAAGATGGAAACAGTTTGTCTTTTTGTCTGAAGTTATTTGAAGAGATTTTATGGACTGACTAGGGCTGTCAAATGACTAATCACAATTAATCGCATCCAGAATAAACGTTTGTGTTTACATAGCATATGTATGTGTACAGTGCATTTTAAATTTGTATTTATAAACATATACATGTATACATATTAAGGTCATATTAACATGTACTTATTTATATTTACAAATAATCTAAATATTAAATAAATGTTTATTTAATTTTTTTCTATTTTTCTTAAATATATGAATGTGGTTAATCGTTATAAATCGTTTGACACCCCTAGATTAAACTGATAAATCGGTCGATTTTTGGAATGTTGAATAAATAAATAAATTAAGTTTAAAAAGTAGATTAAGTAACCCAAGTTTAAGGAAATGTTTTGTACATAGTATTTGTTGTTTAAATGATTTTGTGTACATATTCAGCCATAACCCGCAAGCCTATTGGTCAACCACAAGGTCAAACCATACAAATATTCTTTTTTTGAACACATGTTCTGTTGCATGATTACGTCTTCAGTCTTCCAGTAATCAAACTTATTCGATGAAGTGCAGTTTTAGATACACGTGGGCCTCAGGTCATAGTAATAATGATGAGCTCATGACCCCAGCAATCCATAAAACCCCAAAGCTCTAATGCTCGATCGTCTCGAAGGTGCTCAACACAAAACACACGTAAGCAAGCACCTCTCACCTGCATCTGCCAGAGAAACTGACCTAATTAGTCACGGACCCTCAAGATCCCCCCTGCAGCCTTTCCCGCAGCGTCCGCAGCGCCTCATCTGCCAGCCGTTGCTGCGTGAACTTGTGGGACTCTAGCCTGAATTGGCCCCGCGTAAGGAAAAAGCAAAGAGGCTCCATGTTTGCACTTCAATTAAAGCGGAGTCGTTTGATCTGGTCTTGATGAGCCCAATCCTCCCTAACTGGCATTATGTAAAGTAGTCAAAGTACTTCATTTATGATTAGCCATGTTTTTAGAGGTGGGACTGTGATGAAACACAATCAACTGCGGTGGACTATTTGATCAGTGGAAATGAGATTAAAAAGATGAATAATTTGCATATGTTCCATTAAAAACATTGAATCTTATTAGGGCTAACAAGACGACGCCTATTAAAGGAGTGGGCAGACAGAGTCAGGTGTGTTTTTCCACTGTTACCGATGTCTTATCTCAAGTCTATAATCTATAACATATGATACTGAAATATAAACTGTGTCTGGAATCAATGACTCTCAACTTCTTTGTTACCGTGTCACTGTGGTCTGAACAATTGATTGTTTAGTCAATTAGTTATATTTTCATTTTTAGTTTCTGAAAACAAAGCCATCACTATATTACAGATTCTGTGCCTTTTTTGGGTGGGACTACTTCATCACCCACGCTTGTGTCTCTTTTTTCACACCTGTGTCATCATTTTGATAAACTTCCATTTTGTGCTTCCGAGAAGTAAACATAAATCTTAGTTTTCAACTCAATATTCTAGAAATTATGTAATTTAATTTCTTTACCACTATTATCTTGATACATCACCCAGCTCTAACCCAGTGTGCTTTACAAAAACTAGTATTATATTATTTGAATTAAACGCGACATTAATCATTATATCACTTATAATAATGCTGTATGGGGTGTAATGATTCTCTCAACTAAAATCTAATTTTCTCATGATTAGTTATAAAAAAATATGATTTAAAGGTCCAGTGTTATCCGGCATCTTGTGGTTAGCTTGCGAATTGCAACCAACGGCTCACTCCGTCCCTCCCCCCTCTCTTTTGAAGCACTACGGTGGCTGACACAGGACTAAGATGTCGTCCTGTTTTCGCTTCTTTGCCGAACAAGATAACTTATTTATGAAACACGCTTTGTAGAGCACTTTGTCTGTTAAGGGCTACTGTAGAAACAACTTGGTGAATTCCATCAAAGAGGACCTGGGTGTATGTAGATAGGTCATAAAAACATGACGCTTCATCATGTAAGGTCTTTATACACCTCTGAAGACATAGTTATGTATATTATATTGCATTTCCGTCAATATAGATCCTCCAAAGGATTACACACAGGACCTTTAAGACAATAAGAGTTAAAGGTATCCTTTTTATTATTTCTCAGACAAAACGCTGCACATTTCTTTGTGAAATATAAATATGATTTGTAAACATAATTAATACTATTTTAAACTACAGACTGTATCATTTCAAAATAATACTTTAAACAAAACTAAAGATTGGTAAAAGTTTAGAGGTTCCTCTTAGAAACTTCAGTGAAATTTGATGTCCTGTTGCTCTTCCTGTTTTGTTTTGTTTTTGTTACAAAATAGCGATTTCTTTTTACAAGAAAACCAGCAGTTTTTTTCTAGTGCGTATAAGACGTTACAAGCAAAACACACACATGCTAGCACACCTTACCAACCACTACAAGGCTAAATAATACGCAAACACAGGTTGTTGTCGGCTGTTAAAGTCAGAGTATGTTATGAATGAATAGATGAGGAAAGACAGTTGAAAGGGAGTTAAAGAGCTCACTAAACTGGCTGTCTACTGGGGAATCACGGGATATTACCTCCAGGCTACATTAAAGACAATTCAAAGTGCCGTAAATTTCATTGTTAAAAGATAATAGTGAGTAATAGGTGTCGGGATGTGGGTTTGTCTAGGAATGTTTTCTCTCTCTCTCTCTCTCTCTCTCTCTCAAGTAATAACGAGAAACAACTGCAACAAATTGCTGCGTTTGCGACTGTTAGTGGAAATGCACCGCTGAGATTTTCCTCTATGGCGAATGATGGGGGTTAATGCGGTTTACAAAGAAATGCTAATTAAGAAAAATGAATTTCTGCAGAGACTGAAGTTTTGCAAAGGTGTTACTGTACACTAAAGACTGAATAATTATGTCTCTACTGTATGTTTGGTCGGGTTCACGACATACTGTAAGTAACCATAAGTGATTTCTTCATCATTAAGCGTATAGACCACAGTTACGTATCGCTCAAGCACTAGTCACATGACCCATGCGAACGGGCCGTGGGACATGAAAACGTCTATAAATAAGAGATGATCTGCGTCGCGCCAAATGTCAAGCATTTGTGCTCACAGATGTGATTGTTTACTTATTTATCGGTTGCCTTTATCGTACCAGGTAAGAGTGAGAGTCGCTGTCAGCCCTGCTTGTGTATTTAAGGGTTGACTGGAGCGGTGGCATCGCGGCCATATGGAAGTCTGGAGGAAGGTGAGAATAGCGAAGCACAATGAAGCCGCCCACCCCGGAGACAGATCCACACATGCTCATTCACTCATACAGTTGAGGTGAGCGGGCTTGTTTTTACTGGGTCGGGAATCGCGTGGGGAGGCTCACGTAATGAAGCATGGAGCCAGAACTGGGCTACGCCACAGCAGGAAAATGTCAAGTCGCATCTCGCTGCACTGAAAATCATAAATCACCACCTGTACTATTTGCTTGAACCTGCGCTCGCACACACATCCGCGGTAGAAGTTGAAGGTCACCAGAATGTGACCTCTTTCCACAGTACACCTCTGCATGAAAACAATGAGGAAACACCATGTATAGGTTTCAGGAACATCATGGTGGTAAAAACCTGCACACTTACTGGACTTTTGGATTATTGAACGTTCACGCGCAAAAAAACTTGTCATTTATTCACCCTAATGTCATTCTAAGCGAGTATATGACACTTCCTTCTGTGGAAAACGACGGGAAATATTTTGTGAAATGTCTTGTGTTTATATAATGGAAGTCAGTGAGGCCCAATGTTGCTGCATGGTCTTCAACATATTTCTTTTCTGTCTGTCAGTATGTGTCATGTGCGAAGACCCCCACATGTATTACCAGGACACCACCAAAAGCAGATACACAGCTTGTCATTCACTACAGTAGTGAAGTATCAGTGTTTCACTCCGAGCGTCCCGCGGGCGGACTCGCTTATGCATTCTTCCAAAGAGCTGAGACGGCGGGACGGTGAGCTGAAGTGGACCGCGTACCGCAGCACTTCACAAACGGCCTGTCAGCGCGTGATAAATGGCATCATCACAGAAAAACCAAACAGCACCAGCGGTCTCTCCAACAAGCCTTCCCAACATATTAACACATTTATTTATTTCAGTGCCGCCGCGCAGTAAATAGGAATGTTTTAAAGCCTCAGATGTCTGCGGGCGATAATGCTGGTCAGCAGCTCTTTCGGCGCGTAACTGTGTGTCCACTGAACGCCGCCGTTTCCAGCTGGATGTGTTTCATTATTGCAGCGCTGCGAGCGGTTGGGTTTGTTTTGTACATGAGTTTAAGAGATTGAAATCTTTGTTGAACAACATCTCTGTAAATACCTTCTGACAAAGAACTGAGAATAGTAAAAGACTACTTATACGTGTTGTTGGTTTTTCTTGAATTCCCTGTTGAAAAGCAAATCTAAGATTCGGACGAAACTGAGATCTCTGAAACTCTGAGATGCAAAATCTGTTTTTTCTCTCTGGTAAAACATGTCAGTTACGAAAACCCCCCTCACTTTTCATTAGATCTCACTGCTGCATATATATTAGAAAGAATTTAGATATTAAGAGACCTTTGTTGTGATTTCCTTCTCTCTGGACTAGTACTAAATGCACAGTGTCACACACACACACACACACACACACACGGGATGAATTCCCTTCCAAGTTGAATCACTTCCGCGAGTTCCACTTCACAAAGTATACGAGAACATGAGTGAGGCTCAGGACGACACTCTGAAACATGAGGGAAGACTCCCAGACGCAGCATCCATTTAGTTCTCCCGCAGTTGGTCCAGTGATCCTGACATCTGATGGATTGTTTTAGTTTTCCTTGTAAGTGGAGCAGAACTGGTGGAAAACATGTTATTCTTCGTTACAAAAACACAGCGTAGCGAGAAAGAGAGAGAGAGTTCACACATCTACAAACACATCGAAAAGAAAAAAATGCATTCACAGGCAACATTTGGCGGTACCGTGCTGGAGAATCTGCTTTAGAAATGTAGAAGAAAACTGCAAGCTACTCACAATCTCAAGTAGTTCAACTACAGTCAAACAAACTAAATGAAGCTTAAAAGCCTAAGTGCACTTAAAGGAAAATCCCCCCCCCCCATCCCCAAAAACATTCCCTCGTAATTTTTTCACCCTCATGCCATCCAAGATATATGACTTCCTTTCTCTCACGCAAACAATTTTCACGAAGTCATTTTCTTATATGGAATTCAAAATGTTTAAACTACATACATACATACAGTAGAGTACATACATTGGCAATTAACGTAACTCAAGACTACTCCAAAATAGTATATTTTAAAAAAAAAAAATCTAATTCATCTTAATATAATATTATTTGTGTTCAGCTATAGAAAGAAAATACATCCGAGATGGCATAATGAAATTGAGAATTTTAGTTTTTGTCCTTTAAAGGACTAAAGTCAGGGGATAACTGGGGCCATCAGGGGCGGAGACCCGGCACATAGAATGACCCTCTCTGCTCTGCTCCCCGTATATGTGTGGCTCTTCTGGTGCTATGGAGTATAAATCTCAAATTCAAGTAACAATTTACCTTTTTTGTCAGTGTATACACTTACATTGATAATTGCGGAAAACTGATCTATATGCAACGTAGTAACCCATCTCGCAGTCGTACACTAACTACATGCCAGAGGAAATCATTCCCTGCGTTCTATTCCGAGTGATCATCCCTATTCTCTAATACTCTCTTCAAAGAGTAAAACTGGGTGGTGGTTTTCTGGACAGGGATTATCTTAAACCAGGACTAGACCTTTGTTAAAATCACTTACATTTCATAATTAAACTAACACGTCACACTAAAAACATTACTTGTTAGCATCTTGAGACAACACAATGGCACTGATGTATATCTGTGTGTGTTATCCTTGTTATCAGTTTGCACAGCAAGTCGTGAACACACGTACACACAGAGCAGTTTATGGTGTCCTCTCCTGAAGAGCCCTACAGAGGGAGATATATTCTGTTTGGAACGCACCGCTTGTCTTCACGCTGCCTTTTAGTGAGTTGTCGACATGATTCACAGCGCCGCTTCTCGTCCAGTGCGTACTGTTGTTTTAACGTTTCAAGTCATAATGATCTGTTTGTGAAGAAAGGCTCCACTTCCAAATGATGTTATTTTAATCAAATTCAAACATTTAAAGCGGAACGTTCATGGTACAAGTTAATGGTTCATCTTAATCATTGTCAATGTTGTATGACGTTTTGACAGAAAAGTACTGGAGATACACCGGTCATACATACAATTCTGTGGACATTAACAAATGAAGATATTTGATATAGAAACAAGGAAAGTGCACAGGACTACAGAAAGATTTTTTTTCTTAGAAAATTTGTAAACTGCTGGCATCTAGAATGAGTTTGATCAGCATGTTATTGTTCATAGCAAAGGGCTCTCTCAACTTAAGTAATACAATTTGTCAATTAATACAATCATGAGCTTTGTATACGCACCCCTCAAAATCCCCCACAGAGCCCCAGCAAATAACAAATCCCAGTTTAACCCCTGGGAAAAGACTTCAACTACCTATTGGAAAAAGTATGGCTTGTCATTAAAAAGATGGATTAAAGATATATCCATACTGAAAAATGTAAGGTCAATAGCATCTTTAAGTTAACTATACATTTATTTAACTTTTTTCCACACGATTTACATCATCAACACTTCCCTAAGTACAAGAAGAAATGAAAAGATTGTTCCGAGAAAAGTGATCGTGGTACATGGGTTTAACCGCGGTACACAGCCATTTTGTGGGTGCGTGTGTGTGGCATCTGCTCATGTAGCTGTGGCAATTGAGGCTTGGTTCTCAGGACCATCTGCTAATACTGTGTCTCTGGCAGACAGGTCCTTACAGGCCTTATTTATTATTAATACCCCTTTCAGAAACATACACACATATGCACACACACTGCAGTTAAAGAGTGTTTATGGGTACAGTACATTTGGCCCGTGGCTAGGATGAATGGTTTCGCTGTCATCAAAGTCAAAACTGACCAGTCATGTGAATGAGTCGTAAAACAGACTTTCTATATATGTACTGTAAATGAAGGTCTAAGTGCCATCTAAACAGTAATGCTGACACAAGTAAATCTACTGTACGCTGCATCTGAAAAAAATGTAGCAGGTTTGATCCAAGTTATGGGCTGCATATGAAATACCCTGCATTCATACTATATACAGCAGGCGAAGACCATAATTGTGTCAACATCAACAGTATGTCCGAAAACCCATTTATATTAACGTTGAAACCTACGGACAATAACAGCGCATTTATGATTCTGCACTGCGAGCCCCTTAAATGGATTTTGATGAGCTGTCAATGTTTTAAAGGGAAAGTTCACCAAAAAAATCTGTCATTTTCTTCTCTCTCATTGTCCTTACATTTACATTTAAGCATTTGGCAGACGCTTTTATCCAAAGCGAATTACATTGCATTATCCTATACATTTATACTTAGATATGTGCAATCCCCTGGGATTGAACCAATAACCTTGCGCTGTTACTGCCTCTTACCACTGAGCTACAGGAAGGCTTAACATTACTTTGTGTCATTACAAACCTGTATGACTTACTTTCTTCTGCAAAACAAAAAAGAAGATATTTTAAAGAATTTTGGTAACCAAACAACTAGGTATGTAATGATTCAGCAATAATAATATGTCACGATTCAAGCCGGTTGAGATGTTATTTGAACCGCAAAACTTGTTTTGAACAGCAGGGGCCGTTGTGTTTACTGCAAACTTGGATTTGCTGATATTTGCCGAATATATATGCTGAAAAGCACTAAGTCTTAGTTTTTTATATTAAAGAGACTTTTGTACTCTACATTTTTTATTTGATTCAGAATTCGTTTTTTAAAATTGCAGTTTAGTTTTGTTATTTGACAAAGAACTGTGCATCATTTGGGAAACATCAAAAGGGCATTTGATCCTTTCTAATTTGTCGCAACTCATTTTGTTTAAATAAATTGTAGATAAAAACACATCGTGAGATCTGTATTGGGAATTGCATCGCATCGTGAGCTGAATGAATCGTTACATCCCTACAAAGAACAGTGATATCCATTGACTTGCATTGGTTTTGTGTCAACACAATAGAAGTGATTGGTTACTACCATTGTTCGGTTATCAACATTCTTTAAATACCTTTTGTGTTCTGCAGAAGTAAGTAAGTCATACAGGTTTGAAATGACAAGAGGGCGTGTAAACATCATACATTTTTGGGGAACTATCCCTTTAACTTAGCTGCACAAAAAGCACTAAAATGATCTAGAGAATATTGTCCCTTTATGTCATTACAGGCTATTTTCTACACTGGTTTTGAGGCCAGCAAACGCTCGGTTTTAATGGGCATTGAAGACTTTATAAGAAAACGCCCACCGCTTTGATTGGATAGCAGATTGCGTAGTAAACTTAGTTGGAGCCTTCTGTGAATTTGGTTTGAGGCGTAATGTTAGGTTACACATTAGCACCATTCACAGTTTTCGTACAGTATTAATATTATACAGAGACCTCCTGTGATTTATAAATGACCTCCCCACATCAGTATTTCAATGATCTAGACAATATTGTTCCTTTATGTCATTATATTTGTGGTGTGTACTCATATTATGTACACTTTGCAAACCTGGTAACCTTGCTGTCTGGTGTTCTTACTCTAACCAACGTTCCAGAGCAATAACTGTGTACTCCTTCAATCTTCTATCATTTTGCTGTCCCATTTTGCTTGTCACCCCTTCCCTGAACCTTTTAAGGGTTTCTGTGCCTCTGATAGAAGGGAATGTGAGACGTGGTTAAAAAAGGAATTTACGGTAACACTATACAATAAGGTTATTTTTATTAACATGAGTACTGTACGTGCATTAAATAACATAAATAGTATTCAGCATTTAATCTTGGTTAATCCCAATACAATTGTTTATGTTAGTTCATTGCGCATTAACTAATGTTAACAGACAAAACTTTTAATTTAAAAAATGTATTAAAAACTAAGATAAAAAATAAAAAAACAATAATGCTGTAGAAGTATTGTTAAAGTTAGCTAATGCATTAACAAATACAACACTGCAAAAAATGACTTTCTAACTTAGTCTTTTTTTCTTGTTTTCCGGTTAAAATGTCTACAAATTCTTAAATCAAGATACATTTTCTCGATGAGTAAAATGGCCTAAGAAAATAAGTCTTGTTTTTGGGGAAAAATATGAAATTTCAGTGAATTAGTGCTTTAAACAAGCAAAAAAATCTGCCAATGGGGTAAGAAAAATAATCTTGAATTAAGGTTGACCTTTTTCTTAGTCGCTCAATTCAAGGTTATTTTTCTTACCCCATTGGCAGATTTTTTTGCTTGTTTTTAACAAAAATTCTATGAAATTTCATATATTTTTACTAAATACAAGATTTATTTTCTAAGTTCCGTATGCTCATCAAGAAAATGCTTCTTGATTCAAGAATTTTTAGACATTTTTACTTGAAAACAAGAAAAAAAGTCTAAGCAAGAAAGTCATTTTTTGCAGTGAACCTTATCGTAAAAGTGTTACCAGTGATGCATAACCAGAGATTTATCGACACAGAACAGCAGTACCACAACTAAAAAACTATGATTAAAACAAGATTCCAGCTCAGATACCGTAAGACAATTACGTCATGTTTCATTTTGCTTTAATCAAACTACAAGCTTTGCTTTATGGCCACAGACCTCCATCTAAAATGTACCGACCTAACAGGAACGAGTGCTAGATCAACATTAAGTAAACTGTTGAAACACTCTTCATCTGAAAAGCACTACAAAAAAGATGCGTGTGTGTGTGTGTATGTATGTGTGTGTTAGTTTGCAGTGGCTCGTCGGGCTAATCCAGATAAAGCAGTGAAGGGTAAGTAAACATCAGTGGGGGAGGACTGGCACTGTAATTAGCGGGTGGCATATGCCAAAGCTGTCAGAAAGCGTTTGAGTACAGTGTTAACGTGTGCGCCGTTGCCGTCTGTCCCCGCAGAGGACGAGGACACGGAGACACAGTCAGACCCGAACCACAGACCTACTGACGGACTTGAATATTATAAAAATATTATTTAACCACCATACTTCTTGATTGCTATCAGGATGTAAAGTCATTTCCAAACAACTTGACACAAAAATTTCTGGACAGGATCACCCACCCTGCCTTTAAGAGGAGAGTCTACAAATATGCCAATACGGAGGAACAATGATGTTGGAATCACTTTCATACAGTTTTTTTTATCTGATGAACTATAAAACATTGAGTAACTGCTATCGGGTTAACACATTAAAAATGGCAAACTGGATCAAGAGAATAAAAGAATAAAAAAATGGTATCGTTCATTGTTGTGGATGCTATTAGTCATCATAATATCTATATATAGTTATAGTTCTTGATGTGAACAGGCCTGAAAATGTTGGTAGAATACAAGAGTGAACAAATAAATAATTTTGAAACGAGACGATTACATCTCTAATCTATTTATAATTTAGAGTGCAATGGGAACCAAGTTTGTGTTCCAACCTACTGTTCAGTTTCAATTAAATTGTTAAACTGCAAGCGATCAAAATGTACTTTATATGGAAAAAGAATTAGAACATCTTTAACGTACTTGACTAGCCTATTTGAAGCCCAAACCATAACTTCAACAGACATTTGAGACACTGACCAAGTCCCACCACCAAACAACAGTGATGCAAATCTCCACATCCACAATATATAGTAGAGTCTTTGTAGAAGGATAAAACTTGATTTAGCAACAAAGGGAGGGATTCATTTTATTTGCCATGCTTTTGAAATTATATTTTTAAAAAGACACGGGCATCACTGCTCTAATACTCAGTGGACCACCCTGGGCACAGGTGTAATATTCTACTAAAACAAAAATGGCCAAACTCTTGAAACAAAATGAGAACAACAGAATTGTTTAATGTGCCATATAAGATAAGGATGAAATTATTGAAATGACTGCAATAGTCCAATTGTCCAATATGTCAAGTAGGTAAAGCATCTGGGCTATTCCAGCGTTATGGAGGTTGACATAAAAATGCTTAGAGATTACATTTTTGTAACGATTATGTTGAATCACCTGTTTATATTTTACTGAACCCTTGTTGATAGAGTCTAAACGTCAAAAAATGTCAGTCTATGAAAATAAATTCTATTTAAAAAATGGGAAATAAACATGCGACAAAAAAGGACACGGTTTTTGGGAGACGATAAACTTTGTAGGATTTCTTTAAAATAAAACTCAAAATTCTGAATCAATAATACCCAATGAATGGAGAAGGGATGCCTCTTTATAGAACATCAAATAGTTACTTTATATTCATTTTCATGTGTCCATTTATGCACTTAGCACTTATCTAACCATGAAGATCATGCACTAAAAATAAAACAAATGCTTTACAAATTTGAAGGGAGATCTCAAATGGTTATTTGAACCACCGTATGTTATTATCTGTGCTGTTACCATTGTAAAAACTTGGTAAGGTTGAAATTTTCACGGAATTGCCCATCTATGTTTTTTTTACATTTTAGCAAATTGTTGAATAATTCCTACATTGTATATGGTTTCATACAATGTCATTAGTATGTTTTCGTACAATCCTCTTGTGCCCCAAAACCAGATTGTGATGTTATAGGGTTAGGTGTCGATCTTCATTTTTGCTTTTTCCTGAAAGTCGTCCCAAAAAATTATATTAGAAGTTATAAATAAAAGTTCCTTTAATGGTTCATCACAGCGATGCTATAGAAGAATCATTTTTTAATCAAAGATTCTTAAAAAAAACAGCTCTTTATTGCCTTTTTATAATCTGAAGAACCTTTTATGAAACTGCAAGGTTCTTGGAACCCATTTTTTTTTATAAAAAAAGGTCCTTCAATAGCAGGGTTCCTCAAATCTTACCCTTGAGGGCCGGAGCACTGCAGAGTTTAGCTCCAACCCTGATCAAACTTGCATACCTGTGATTTTCTAGTGATACTGAACAACTTGATCAGCTTGCTCAGGTGTGTTTGATCAGGGCTGGAGCTAAACTCTGCAGTGCTCCGGCCCTCCAGGGTAAGATTTGAAGAACCCTGTTCTATAGCATCATGTATTATCTTTATTTTTAAGAGTGGACATTACGATTCACATAGGAATTCATACAACAGAAGAGGAGATTACTGAAGTGTGCTTAAATCCTGATACAATTCTAGATGAAACCTCAGCGATCAGTGTTCAATAAATCTACTCGATTACGAAGAGGAAACAAGCCATTCAAAGAGTACGGAAACAATTACAATTCTCAACAAAAAGTGTACTGAAGTCATAACAGAAGAACACAGATGAAGATAAAACGCAAGCATGTCCTTTTAAGCCAAAAGCAAGGGTTTGGAAATGTACAACAGCTTTACAATGTTTCTCTCCCAGATTACACCATTTATACACCAATTTATTTAGTCTGAGTTTCCTGTCATCAGCCCACAGTAATTATGGAAAAGGCATTACGACGCGGTAGCTTTCTCACGACACGGATAAACATTAAACCCAGCCCTGTGAGAGGAGGAAGTGCTTTATTCGCTTCAAAAAACATTTCCTCCCCAAGGCAAAAGAAATGATCTCATAAACAGCCATAAATATATAAATATAATAGGTATAAAAATGAGAAACATGAGTAGCAAAGACAAAAATACACACTGCCTCCGGTTTAGTTTATACACCACACTGACCCTTTAAAAAGGGCAAACCGCAAAACAAACCCTATTCCTATTTCTCACGTTTTCCAATAAAAATATCTAAAGAAGATAAACTAACAAACAAAAGCATCTGATTTCCATCAGTGGGCGTGGCCCGATTCAAGGCATGTCGCAGAAAATGGTGTGTCCAAAAAATACTCAGTTGTGTGGTGTCATGTCTTAACCCAAATTGTAAATATGTTTTATATTATATCATATTATATTACAGCATAACCCAATTAGCCAATGAGACAAGCAACATTCAACAATCTGGTTTTTACTCAAATGTTCCTCTTCTGTGTATTTTATTTCATGATGCTTTGAAAGCATGCAACATTGTAAAAAGTGCTATTTAAATAAACTTGACTTGACATTTTAATGTCCATCATTGATTTCCATGTAGTGCCCCAGAAGGGTTTACGTTCCTAAATTCTTCGAAATATCTTTGTGTGTTTAACAAAACTTTCAAATCCAGTAGCAGGAAGGCTAACGTTAGGTCACCATCCGTTTTGCAACCGGTTGCCTCTTGCAGCTCGTGTCCGTCAGATATTGATTTGTGACAGATCACTCTCTCTTTTTTCCTCTTTGTTTTATATGCTAACTCTGCCATGGTGATGGTTTGGAGACTAGTGTTAAACTAGATCGTTTCGTCTTATTGTTAGGTGTTGGCTAACTTCTACCAAGCTACAAGTAACACTGTAAACGTAACATGTATGCCGTAAAGCAGGGGATAGGCGGGGCTTGTACCGGCCCGAGCACCAAAGTTACAAGTGCAATTTCAGCCGATAGGAGGCTGCTTAGGTAGCAACGGAAGTAAAATTCATCCAGTTAAATGTTGTCCTACCACTAAAATAATTTTAGGCACATAAATTTAAGGTCAAAAAGTTGTTCGTAATCGCTTTAACAACCCAACTGTAGTTTGAGTTATCTGTTTCTGCAAAATAACTCTTCAATTCACTATCTACATAGAATGTGAAGCTGACGTCACTCCCTATGTTGCATGTTGCAGTGGTACCACATCTCGGAAGGATCATACTCCACTGCAATTATTGTTTTGATATGTACCATTATTTGTTTTGTTTGATATGTGGAGAAATTAAAAGTGAAAGAACCAAAAGCTTTTCCTGAATGACTCTGCGTAATGCCATTGCAGTTTTTAACACTGCAAGACCGACCTACCCAAGTACCCCAGGTCCTAATCAAACAAGAAAAACAAAACACGGCATTGAAAGCACTAGAAGCCATCCTCCCAAGATGGCGCAACATTCAACATGGCGTGACGTAACGTCACATTCTCTATACAACATTTATAGTAGCACAAAGGCAGCATCATGATTTTCAGTTGAAGTGGTTTCGAACTACACAAAAATACGAGACAAAGTGGAGACCAATATTCACAATGATCGCTTCTGGTGAACATATGTTTGTATGCATGTATGTTTAAAGACTTCTACATTTAATGCTTATGTCCCATTATCTATATGTAATAAGTACCTTAACAAAAAACAAGACATTTTTATCTAACTGTATGATTTACAAACGAGTATTCTTGATGCAGATCACTCTTAAGATCTTATTTGTTTGGTTACCTAACTTTTTTCTTTATTGTCAGACTAATTAAGATTTAGTGAGGTGCAGTGGAGATTAATAACCCAGAACAAGCCAGTAAAAACTCTTTCTGTGCTTTCGAGACAGTCAGCAGCGCTTGTCCTTTGAAGTACCCCCTTCTATTTTAACACACGGTTTTAACAAGACTCGGTAGGAAACCTTGCGGAGTTGAACTTTTTTCCCTCTTTCTTTGAAGTGAAGCAGGAGTGAGCCCCGTCTGGCTGGCCAAAGAAGGGCTTCTGGGTAAACTCGGGAGGATGTTTGCCACTGTTTACACTTCCTGAATACCCGCTCGCTGTAAACAATCACCAAAACAATCAAAGGATCACCATGGAAAGAGACACGGAAGACTGAATGTCAGGAAAAACCTGCAGCTCCTATTAACGCATGTGGTTTCTTGTACAGTACATCATTGAGACATCAATCCAACTCAACTCACGATGCCTTTAAGTTAATAAGTTAATAGCATTACCCTCGAAAAAAGCAATCTCACACACACCATAGAAAAAAGGAAAGGAAAGAACGTGACAGCAACAAATGAACACAGACGTTAATTTTGCTCCCAAACCCTTTAACATCAGCAAAGGTCATCCATTAATAATGGGGCAGCACTGGAGCTATGGGGGCACATGCCTGTCCTGCACCAGCGTTGCATTAGGGCACGCCTCAGCGCTCCGCTCCTTTGTCATTGCCGCTAATTATCCAGCACGCCTGTGCCGTCTGCGCAACCTTTGCATTCAGAAGCGCTCCTTTACAGTGACACACATACACCGTGCTGATGTCACCAATTCTACAGTCGCACAACATTAACTGCAAATACTGTACGAGTCTCCAAGACATATACTGTAGAAAATATTTTACTTCAAAATGGGATTATAATATTTTCATAAAACTTGTCTTAAATAATTAACCCATTACACACTATAATATGTTTTCAGAATGAAATTAATTTTAAAATTATTACTCAGATTTTAGTGCAAGTAGGTCCCAGTCATGTATGATTAATTCATGTATGATTTAAAAAATAGAATAAATACTACACTTTCATTGGTGTTGTGTATAGCCATAGCCATATATATATATATATATATATATATATATATATATAAAATATCCCTCAGCATGTGTTTTTATATTTTTTTAATTGTTAGAATCTTTAAATATATTTGTGTCCCTGAGATGAATGTCCCCGTTACTTCGATTGTAATATCTCCACCAACGCCCCCTGGCTGCTCCTTTAGGTCACATAGTTCTCATGAAGCAGGCAAATAATCTATACATCAAGAAAAGTAGGACTGTCAGCTTTTTTAAACATTTCAGAACAGTTTACTGATGTGATAAAGCAATACATGTCCTCTGTGTTGTGCTTATATACTTATTTGTAATCTTGAAAATATTGTTAATAAACATTTAAAAAATCTGAGGTCACCATGTGCTAGCCTGTTTATAAATGGATAAATTGGGCACAGTTTGTCCACCCGGTTTCTCATCTGTCCACCCTGTTCACCGTGTAGTTTTTTTATATTCATTAAATAAAATCACAAATATTATACATGTTTTTCTGGTTACTTGCAAGGAATGAATTGGCAAAATGAGGTCACATAAAAAAAGGGACTTTTTATACTAAACGAAACGCATTAAAAGTGAAATGTGGAGTAAACATAGTATGGCTTTTTTAGATAATACTTGTTTAGTAATAATTTGTTGAATTACAGTTGCAGGGTAAAGTGAGTGACATTTTTGCCCTTACAATGTGTAAATATTCCATTAACTATTAATTCTAACACTTATAAAAGAAATGAGAATGTCCTGTAACGGGGGGAAATTTGGCCTGTGTCACATGGTAAAAAAACTGGTATAAATGACCACAAAACATCATCCTTCACTGGATCAGTATATCTTCCTTAAATATTTTTCGTAAATATATTTGGAAAGATACTACTCTTAAAATGCCACCGAACAGTAGGAATGGCCTATATACAAAGATTTGCAGAGTCATCATGACATGCAGTTTTACTGAAACTACACAGACATACATCATCGTTATAATACAAATGTTTTGTATGAGGTTTAGTAATAACAGACTAACAAGACCTGTCTTGCTCAGTTCCAATCAACCAATCTAAACTGTAGGCCCTATTTCTTTTCATAATAAAAATAACAACAACATCCTGAGGTCTATAATTACAATTTGATCTAAAGACGTGACATTTCTCTACATGCTTAACTGTGACACAAACTTAAGCATGCTGTTTGAGAAAGAGGCTTGAGACATACTCAGCCTTTATGAAATATTAACCACTAGCTCTTCCAAATAAAGAGTTTTATATCTCCTTGTTTGTTTTTCATTCACTCAATCCCTTCACTTTCAAAATCCTTTGTAATACCCTCAAGTCCTGCTACCGCAGTCCATTACAGTAAATTGGTGAACCTGGCAATCGTAAAGGCAGGAGTGGCCATGAGATCTGTTAAAAAATTCACCAGGCAGCGTGACAAAAGTGTCTGTTCAGCAAAGAGTTGGGGACAGGATAAAAGCCACATAAACACGTGTCGGAGCAGCACTCAGCCGAAACCAAATGCCAATGAAGAATTTTCTTTAAATAACTTATCTGCACAGTGACAAAAAAAAGAGCCAAGTGACGTGTAGTATCTATAGATGGACAAATGTTGAAGCCGCATATTCCGTCCCACAAATGATTTTAAATAATAAATGATAAATAATCCTCTTGGATAATTTTTCTAATTTAAATGTTTTCTGCAAAGGTCCCTTAAAAGAAAAGCACTGTAGATATAAAACAGAAATGAATCTGAATGTTGCAGGGGAACGAATAAATTGTGCATTAAGTGTCCAGGTGAAATATTATCAAGCCAAGCAGGAATATTCCCCTCTGCATTTCTATAAAGTTTACAGTAAGAGTGTGCGGGCTCTGAATAATTGACAACAGCACATTTTCCCGGAGATCGATGAAATCAAAACCGTTGACCTCAAAAAAGTGCAAGTAGTTGACTCGAATCAGTCTCTTCTCCTTCATAACTTTAACCCCGACTTACATACAGTTTTATAGGCATATTGTTCATCCCCATCTATAACCTTGGCCTGCACAAACTATCATCTAAACTATAATTTCAATAATGATCAGACTAATCACTGTTTATCTACAGAGATTCAAATGAAGTTAACACACCCTTCAAAGACTTATGATTCCAAAAATGTGCGTACAGGTACAAGCAAGAATGAATACCGAAAATATGGCTGCAAGAATGCACTCATTTAGGTTTTAATGTCATTGGCTTTCTAAGATTTGAATATTTCATAATTCTATTATTGGTAAATCTAGTCAAACAGCAAAATGACCTGTAACTATCAGATATGCAAAGTATAGACGGTTTAATCGGACGCACACGCCTAGACCGCAATTACTGTATTTGTTTATTGGTATGGCTAGTGGTTAATAATATAATAATCATTTATATACATTTTTATTAATTATATTAATTATCTGTTATCATTATCAGCTAAAATTAACATATCGGTGGATCTCTAATTTTATCCAAAGTGACTTACAGTTGAGGAATACAAAGGGGATTCATCTTAAGATGACAATAACCTGAAGAAGTGCCAGTTATACAAGTTTTGGTCATTTAAATAGTAGCCCAGTACACAGAGAATTAAAGAAAAGGGAGATGTAGTTTGAGTGTTTTTTTATTTGCAAGTAACAGTAAAGTGCTCGCGAAAAATGTGTGATGAAGCTGTTTTTGTGAATATTAGTTTCTTATTAAAAAAATTTTGGTGTGCATTTACAATTGTTTACAATAAGCATTTATTTCTAAGAAAAACAGAGACACAGTGATATGTAATGCAGTCTGCACAAATTTAACAAAGCCGCTAAGTTAAGACAGCGTCTCAACAACTCATCTCATGGTTTAGCAATAAGGCAGGACTAATCAGTCTCACTTTTTAGATTTTAATAAGACCATTCTACCTTTTATGTAACAGACTTATGACCAGTCTTGAAGAAAAACAAATGAGATGACTAACTTGTATGACTAGTCTGAGCAGTTTAGAGCCACAGGTTATTTTATAACGACTTAAGTCGCGGCTCAACCAATCAGAATCAAGGACAAGAACGGACCATTTTATAAACAATTTTTTAATTTAGGATAGAAAAAATATGCTTCTAAAAATCAGTTTCACGGAGGGAAAGTACCCTTTAATAGAAAAAGGTTAATTTCTGACACTGTTTTCACCCCATAATTATAACATTAAGCTTAAAAATAAAGATAAATCCTCTGCATGAGATTTTTACGAGAGGTTCCTGGAGACCTTTAAGGGCACTTGAAAATCGTACAGGGTGTGATTTGTGATTCAGCTGAAATACCTTTCTTCCTTTTACCTTTAATGTAAAGACAGCAAACCAATCTACTTTTATACGACGCATATTTTGTTTCCCCAGTTTATTCCACCTCCCTCTGAGCCATGCGGGGAAGTCCAGACCGCAGCGATGTCTGCGCAGAAATAGGAAAGATTGCTTGAGTAATGGGCATGTACAGTGAGTTTGAGAGGTTTCATTTGGCCCTCACTGTCCGTTCTCCAGTTCTGGAGTGCATCTCTTGCTGTTTTTCTTCCCTGCGTTCATTTGGTGTGTGTCTGGCAAACACAGAGGTGTTTCAATATCACAGGCATAAGGTAAATTTGGAGCGTGTAAGCACAATGTGCTGCGAATCGAATTACGCCGGTGCCCTGCCGCATGTTCTGTTGTCAGATTAAGCGTGGTGTTTGCAGAGGCCAGTGGATGTCTGTTATTACAGCGAGAGCCAATCAGCAAAGTGTCATTAAAAGTCCCATGAGCACCTAATGGGGAGAAATAGATACGTCGCTTCTGAAGCACAACTTACGAAATGCAATTTAACATTGTCAAGGTGACCAAGCGAGGGCTCGCGACTGTATTGCAGTGTAGCTGGGAACTTAAATTTAACTATTTACTTATTAACATAATGTTAAATTGAAAAAACACTTTGGTTTTGGGTGTACTGTTAATTTAAAGCATTGCATTCAAACTGAAAACACAATACAAACCACCTGATGAACCAACTTACTTTCAGTGGGCCATCGCATCTTTCTCTGAATAGCAGCTGGTGAATACAGCATCACTAGCTTATCGTCAGACACCACTATGCAACCTGTCAATAAAGAGACGACACGACAAAGAGTAAAGCAGATGCACTTCATAATGGACAACATTCAGATAAGAAGGCTACGTGTGAGCCGCACTCTTTTCAATTTGCATATTTTTAGTGTCTTTTTATTAAAGAAAACGTGAATAGTTTATTCAAATAAAGGGGGGGGGGCTTTTAACATCCACCTCTGACAAACGGCATTCAATACAAGGAGAATACGCCCGTGTGGGGCGAGATGGGCCGCTGCCAGATATTTTTGAAATGGCTTGTGCCGGAGCAATCTGAAGATTAAAAAACATCTCTTGAATTACAATGACACATCACAAAATAAAATTAATGCAGTATTTTCATTACACGGATTGAGTCCTGGAGTGTTTGACCATCCATTAGAAGAAGGGGGATGGGGGGCTCACACCAGATAGCACAATGATTCTGGTGTCAAAGGCCTTTTAGGCAAATATGCAGCATCACACTGTAAACCACTGCAGAGCATCTCGCTCTAGTGCATGTCCTCAAGAAAAGAGACTTACAGAGATCCACAACACAAAAATGAATGATTTTGCTACAACATAAAACTAACAAAAAATTATCATTATTAATAGTAATAGCAATATTATTATTATTACTTGACTATTATAATAAACATATTTTGTTGTGTATAATATGGTGCCGGAAAGGACCGGGCTTGTTGATACACTTTTAACAGTAGTGCATAATGGTTTGTTTGAAAAAGCTTTTGCTGCGAAGGATAGTTCGAACATTTCCATTGTTATTATTTTCCAAGAAAATTAGTTTATTTTTTGTTTATGAAACAAAGCTTTCCTGTAACTCAGTGGTTAAAGCATGGCGTTAACAATGCCGATCCCAGGGATTGCACATAATTAGAAACAAATGTACAGTATAATGCAATGCCAGTCACTTTGGATGAAAGCGTCTGCCAAATGCATTAATGTAAATGTGCTGTGATGTAAAGATAGGCATATGTTTCCATATAGACAACACCTTAAAGAACATAGCTGAAAGTCTTGACAGAAATAAAGTGACACTTATACTTCCTAACAGCTCTTGGGGGAAAAAGTGAACAAAATAAAGCCACTGTCAATCATTAATGCAAGAAGACCGGTTGCATGAAATGTAGCCTATTGTAACCAGAAAGCTAAATACAACGTTGTGTTTTAATGTAAGTTCAGGTTGTCACATTTATGTTGTTGTAAAATTAAAATGTTGAAAAATACTGAAATGCAGGCTATCATTCAATATTTCGATAATTGATTTCCCTGTAAGGTTTAAAAGCTTATTTATCACAGTGTTTTTATTAGATGTCAATAAATGTTAAAACAGATGTAATATTAACAAAACCTTGACGTACATTAACCTTTAACGTCTCTATACCTCGAGCAATGTCAGTTCATGGACTGTGAGCTCTTTCATCACTGATCGCGAGCTCTGGCGACATCGTGTGGATTCTTCAAAGCACTTTCAATACATTGAACATGTTTAAACTAATCTCAAAATATTTCATGTTTGGTAAATTTATAAAGAGAAAAGTAAGGATTTGTTTTTTGGGGAATGATGTTTTCGACTGGGACTTCCTATAACACCAGTTAAGGTCAAAATAGATAAAAATGCTGAATGTTTTAGACACTTATTTTTTTAATAATTGACAGAAATTAAATACGATACCAATAGAAATCTATGTGTGAGAGAGAGAGAGACTTTTAAATGTAAACGAAATATGAGGATCAACACGTGCAAATGGCAACAAGGCTGAAATCTCGGATCTAAAGTTCGATCTCTAAACATTAAACATATGTACATACCTCTAAGCAAAACAAGTGCATTTCTGTTGACTTAAGAATCCATAACACATAAGTGTGTTCACAGGCTTGTGTTTATAAACCACCTGCAACGACAATTTGACAAACATGTTCAGCAACTGTCGATAGTTGTGTCAACAAACACTTTGAAATGAATTGTAGCCTTTTTATAGAAACGCATCTACCTTTTCGTCATACAACGCCTCGTGTTTATGTTGAGGCCTAGACAGACAGAGCAACAATGTTACAGCTCCTTAAATCTCAATAATCTTAAAAACGTTTCCATAGGAACTGGCTCAAGTGAACTTCGCGTCATCATTTTTAAACCTAAAGTCGCGCCAAAAGACAGTGATGCGCTTCAATCAGTCTTCATCTGCGACACCTGTTTCCTACGACAACCCGAAAGGAAACTTTCGACGTTCGCTGAGTTTTTCGCTTTCACGCGAAAGGCCGTGAAGCTCCGTTTACGTGTTGTTTTATATTCGTCATTTCTTTAAGATGCACAAAGCCTTGAAGAAATATTTTGTAAACATGGACGAGTATCTGGCCAGCATCGGACTTTACCGAAAGATGATGGCGAGAGACGCGTCCTGTCTGTTCCGAGCTGTTTCTGAGCAGGTAAAGTGACAACATTAGCCTACACTTCAACACAACACCTGACTTTTGTGTTGAGTTGTTTTGTTCGATAAAAGGTAAAAATACGCATTGGAGAGGATGGTTTGTGATGCTACATTAAAATGAGCAATGAGAGATATTTCTCTGGGCCACCTCACATGTGTGTCGTGTTTTGACCGTGTTGTGTTTTAATGATGTTTTTGTGTTGTCGTAAGCTTTATTATTCCCAACACTACCATCCGAGAATACGAAAAGAGTGTGTCAGGTTCATGAGTGCGAACAGATGCAACTTCGAGCCTGTGAGTGACTTTAGACATCTACAGAAGCCTATGAGTGCCGTTTCATTAAGTCTCATACTTTGTCTTTACTTTGTTTTATTTGATGTCTGTGGTATATTTGTGTCTTGCAGTTTGTTGAAGGCTCTTTTGAGAAGTATTTGGAGCGTTTGGAGGATCCCAAGGTCTGTTCAAGCTCTTGCTCGATAAAGTAAGCTTACAAGAGGTGTCTGAGATTGAATGTACTGTAAAATGTTACTTTTCTTTTAGGAAACGGCAGGTCAAGTGGAGATCAATGCTTTGTCGTTACTGTACAGGTATGCACCCTAACATCTGTGAACTTTCAGTTTAGACTATTTCAACAATCAACATCCTCTTCAATACTGTAACAAAAAAGGCACAAATGATGTCACTGATTCTAGTATGTACCATTTAGCCACTTGTATGGATGTACATTTGAGGTACTAATATGCGCTCTGTGTTAAAGGGATACTTCACCCAAAAAGGAACGTTTTTTTTTTCATCATTTACTCATGTTGAGATGTACAAAATACGTCAAAATATCTTAGTTTTGATGAACACCGAGAAAGATATTTGGAGGAATGCTTGTAACCAAACAGATCCCCCACATTGACTACCATTGTAGGGAAAAAAAACTTCTCAATACTTAATAATCTTTATGTTCTGTTGAACACATTGGACAATTTGAAGGATTTAGGACCGAAAACAGTTCTAGGGCACTTTTGAGTAACGTTGTATTTTTTCCCTACTATGGGAGTCAATGGGGGGGCAATTGCATTCATCCAAATATCTTTCTCTGTGTTTATCAAACAAAGAAATGTATACAGATTTGGAACAACTCATAGGTGAGTAATTGATGACAGAGTTTTAATTGTTGGGTGAAGTAACGTAACTTTTTTTCTGACAGTGTACAGTGTTCATATTTACTGTAAGGACCCACCAATGTGCCTTGAAATGTGCATCTTTGTTTGATGCGTTGACAATTTCTACTGAAACAGGAAGTTGGGGTGGGATATATTGAGGGACTCATCCCCCTTTTAATATACACAAGTATTTAGTCTGGCAAGTGAAACTACTGCCGCACGACAAACTCTGTCCCGAAGTCTACTTCAAATGCGTAGTTGTGAATGCATCCATCAGATGGATCCTTTACGGCCTCGGCTATCCCAGCTATCCCAGTCTTAATTCTAGTGTATTTCTTTTGCATTATACATAAGTGATTTCAATATACACCACACTTTGTACAGGGGCGTTGTCATGCTGAAACAAAAAAGACCCTTTGGTTTGTATTCTCCATGTTTGGTGGATAAACAGCTCAAATATAATTGTAGTTATTTTTTACAAGTCATTAAAATGCAAAACTTTTGAACCCATGTGTGTCTTTTGGGCCAGGCGGTGCTTTGTCATTTATAGGTATCCTGGTAAGCCGCCGACAGAGATTGCAGAGGAAGAAAACTTACCTAAGGTAAGAATATGCCAACTCCATTTCACATTCAAAGTGTATCACATTCACAATCCAGTTCAAACTGTAAATAAAATCAATATATTGGTGTGAGCCTCACAAAACCAGACAGATAATTGCGTATTTTATATTTTGTCGTGGACTATCCACTGAGGCAGACTGTTAAACTGATGTATACAGTGACCAACCTTAAAAAAAAATTGCATTTAGAAATGTAGCATTTTTCTAAGTTAAAGCCAAACTTTCAAATTCTGTTATAAGCATACAATCTTTCATTTTTGGTCCCTTTATTTCAGCTTTACTGACAGATTATACAAACTAGGGCTGCATGATTATTCATGTTTTAATTCAATTTATGTTTCCCACAAATTAACTGAACATAATCATAATAGATAAAGTTGACATAATCGTTGTGATATTAATGTTTTGAAAAGAAAGCACAAAACTCCCGATATGGTCAGAGAATCATCGAAAAGCTTGTATCTTTTAAACTGTCATTTTAAAGAAAATAAAAAGCAAACATTTTCATTGCATTTGTGCTATTTTTATACTTTTTTTGCAAAACGCTCAAAAACATTACGGATGACTAATAGTAATGATTTATAATAAAAGAAAGAAATTAAAAATGGAGTAGCAAGGTTTCATTCCGAAGGTCACAAAATGTAAATCATTTCTGGTGGAGTGTTAAGATGATCGATTGGGTGCTTTGAAATACGGTGTTGAAGAAGTTCAATGGCAGCAGATTATAACATATTTATTGGCTGTAAAGTATTGGTCTAATAAACATGCTGAAGTGAAATAAAAAACAAAGTTCTGAACTGACAAAATAAGTGTTTATTAATCGTTATAAAAATGTTGAGCAAAATATTTGTGATTATCATTTCACTCACAACAGTGCAGTCCTCATACAAACCCTGTTCTTGTGCAGTTTTTTATGTTTTTAATTTCACCCCACAGATTCTGCTGTGTTGCTCAAATAATGGGCACTATGACATCGTTTACCCTAAGAACTATCCAGTGGACGCTGCAGTATGTCAGGGTGAGTTGAGCAAGCTTTGTCAAGAGCAGTTGTACACCTTTTGTCCTGTTGTTGGAGCAAAGCTTTCCTGTAGCTCAGTGGTGAGAGCATGGCGCTAGCAACACTTAAATCATGGGTTTGATTCCAGGGGTCGCACATACTCTGATACAGCTGTATAATATAATGTTATGCAAGTCGCTTTGGATAAAAGCATCTGCCCAATGATGAAATGAAAATGTATCTGTTATGTTTCTCAGCTCTGCTGTATGAGCTGTTATACAGTCATGTTCTGGGTGTTGAGGAGGAAGAGCTGCACGTGGCTCTGGAAGGATTCAGATTAGGAGGCCGGCGATACAGAAACAGCCAGTCTATGTGCAGTGAGGATGCTTGCTATGATGCTCCAGAGGAACGTACTCCGAGGTCTCCTACGTTCTGTCCTCTACCTTATGATCCACTCTGACCGAAAGCTGAAAATCCCAGTTTACATATTTTAAATTACTTTTTTTTTTCTTATAGAGAGGAATGGGAGCCGAGTGGTCAGAACCGTTTGGAGGATAAAGCCAAAGCTGGAGCTGAGGACCAGAGGGTATTTGAAGGCACAATTCATGTGATTTGGTTAAAACTGTGATATTTGATTGATGGGTCTCTATGCCTCAGGCTGCAGAGGGGTCGGGCAAACTGGCTCTGCCCTACAAGGTGCTGAAAGCTTTAGAGCCCGAGCTGTACCGTAACGTTGAGTTTGACGTGTGGCAAGACAGTCGCAAAGGTCTGTTAACTCCCAGTTTACTTCAAGTGATTTTCTGGATGACTGAAGGACACTTATACCGTCCTAAAACTAACATTGAACCATTCTTATGGGTCATATTTGGACCATTTCAGAGTTTTGCCACTTTGACATTGTTCAAAACTATTCAAAATAAAAAAAAGTGAAAAATCATGTATCTATTATTGTAAGTGTGAATGTGTTTGTCATATACAGCCCTGGAAAATATACTGGAGGAGACAAAATTCTTTTCAGTTTTTCTGAATTTACTATTTAGAGGTATATGTTAAGGTAAAATTATCATTTTTGTTTCATTCTGAGAACTACTAACAATGTTTCTACCAGATTTCTAATAAAATAAAATGAAATATTTGCATTTATTTGCAGAAAATGAAAACTGGAGAAACAGGTGAAAATAACAGAAAAGATACTTTTTGTATTTTTCAGACATGGAATATTACAAAGAAAACAAGTTCATGTTCACTTTTGCAATTGAACAGTTATACTAGTTAAAATATTAAAAAATGTGATAACTTTTTATCATAGTTTTCATGTGTCTTGTCATGCAAGCCATTTCACATTGCTATTGGATGATTTTGTGTCTCCTGATCTTGCTGAAATTCAACAGACACTGGACTCGAATGAACACCGTACATCTAGAAATGCTGATTTGAAATTAAAATTTGGAATGGTCCCTTCAAATTTTTTTTCCTTCGCTGTATATCACTGTTTTTTTCCAGCAGGGGGGCTCAACAAACTTAGATTTACATTTAGTCATTTGGTCTTCGCTTTTAGTTAAAGGTAACTTCCAAACTGATTTCAAGATAACTTTAAAAGAGAAAAAGAACAATATATTTCCTATTGTTTATTTTTTTATCAGGTATTAAGCTTTCTTGTCATGCCAAGCTCTACCTTGTAAAAAACAAATTGTGTTACAGAGTTACAGAAGACTGATTATATGGTGTTTGCTGGCAGGCAGTACTTTTTGGGAGATAAGTGTCAGGTAAAAGACTTTCATGAGATGTGTTCACGCCGTTACAGATTACAATGCAGCTTCTCTTGTTTCACCTCATTGGATAAGGCATATAGCGTTTACTTTTCAATGGCAATGATTCCTGTCTAATTTGTGAACTTTATACACACCTGACGTGTCTGCACGGTTTGTCTTTCAGGTTCGTTTGGATCCGAAAGGAAAGTATTACAATGCTTTCATACAGGAGGTGGGGACCCACACCACTGCTGTGACTGTTTTCATTGAGGAGCTTGGGGAAAAGTGAGATGTGCAAATCCACACTTTCTCACACAAACACGTCTCTGTACATCTTTAAACTCTCTTACTCTCTTTTCCAGACATCTGGTTCCTTTGACCAATCTGAAGCCGGTCAATCCAGTGCCAGCCTGGAACATCACACCAAGTAGAAAAGGAAGCTCCTACAACCATCCAGAAGAGCTAGGTCTTGTCTTTTTTCAGCTTCAACATGTATCCGCTAATTTTGATCTATACTAGCAGACACACAATTATCAGCAGGGAACGGATCTGATGTTGTCATTGCTGGTCAACGATGCTATTCATTTTTATGTAGACCCTGAGCTTCGTGGGCGGCGACGGTTCTTCAAGAAGGCACGTGGTAAGGAGATGTTGATGGCAGTGTCCTACAGTCGTCCTCAGCCTGGCCTGCCACCCCGACTTCAGCCTGGGCCGGGTAACAATTATCCTATGCGGTCTACTGGGATGCACGGACCTGCTCCGCCTCCGGCTGGTCTGGCCTACGAACATTACAGACCCCATCCCCAACCCAGACCACCACGAGGATACGGACCACCCAGGTTAGACTTTCAATTTCTTGAGGTCTGTAATGCATGTCTCGGGGATAAATCTGCATTATTTTTGTGTTGTATGTATTTTCTTGTTTTGTTTTTCTCATGGCACCTCTATTGTTGTCAGAAGTTCGGCCCGATTCCTAAACAGGCACCACTTTATCGGACCAGAGATGGCATATTACCCCGGTCCAAGCAAGCGCTGCTACCAGAGTTTCGATAACTATTCGTTCAGATCTCGGTATGAAAACACATTGCATTTTGTATTGTTCAGCTGAAAATGTAATTTTTCTGCATATAGAAACAATATAGGAAACACACTTTGTGTGAAACTTATGTTATGGCATCTAATACCAAGCAATGAAAGTGAGAAGAGATAATTATGTGCAGAAGAAGCCGACGGCAGATGCACTCGCTGAATAAAGAGTGTCTGAGGTGTGTTCCTGAGCCAGGAGAGGACAGCCAGGATATGGAGGGAAGCATCACTTTCTATGAGATCGAGGAGACCGATGAGAGTGCCTTTTCACCAATACCAGTGAGTCATTCAGTCCTCCACCAATAACGTCTGAGAACATTTGGGCTTCGTATTGGAATAATCTCTCTATACTGTTCTTTCCCAAAGGGTCAAGCGGTCCCCAGTCCTATGGTTCCAGGGGCCACTGCTTACTGGGTACCAAGAGTTCCCAGTCCTATCCCTCCATCAGGCAAACAGCCCATGACATCATCAGAGGAGGACCCTGATGAGAGGAGCACAGCTGGTGATCAAGGTAACCAACTTACACAACAGCGTCCAAATAATACTAAAAGAACATCCACATCTTAGCAGAAGATGGCGCCCTCGCTCCTTTTAATGCACTTGTGATCAGAATTTGTTCACTTGTTTTCATTCACACTTTCAAGTGGACTTGTAGGTGCAGTCATGTAGGGAATAGTGAATGAGGGTAAAGGGGTGATTTTGGTCTCTCGATGGTTCTCATCATTCTAACGTAGACTTGAAATCATCTTACTACGGTGTTGTACAAAAACGTGTATGCAGCCAATTTCAAGGTATGAATGATTGTCACTTAATTATCATGCTTCTATACATGTATGGTTTAGAAACCTTGGCCCCAGAGTTTACAATGTGTACAAGCGAAACGTGTAGAAGAGAAGCTTCTCCGTGGACAGTGTTACTTTGCAAGGCTAACGCTCATGTGTTATTTGGCAGAATAAAAGTCCGAAAAATGCAGTTTGGAGGGAGATCCAAAATGGATCTTAATACTAAAAAACATCTGTTAACCTCAAATATAAAGTATTTTAGGTCTGTGTGATATATAGAAATATTGCAAATATGCATATCTCAAATTTTTGCAATAACAGAATTATTTTCAAAAGTTAGTTATTTATAGACCACTTTGGATCAGAGCAATTGGAAGAGCGAGAGAGTTGGGCCAGCGGAAGTTAAAAAAGTTTGCATGTCACGTGATTCATGGAGCCTTCAGATAGTTCCAGGAAGTTATGTTTCCATTTTAAATGCTTTAATTATTTTTTATTCTTGCCTTGAGTCTTTAAATGGTTTAACGGTTTACCTCAGTTGGTCTGTTTAGTCGCAGCTCCATGCAAATTCCCGGAAATATAATGAGTGGCTCCATGAATCGTCATTGCTGTGAGAGTAATGTTCCATTGGAGTCAATGGAGTTGACGTGACTCTCTCTCAATGGCTTTACTTTGACATAAACAACGCTGGTCCAAAATAACTTCCTGTTTTACTTTTCTTTTTAACACTACACGATGTTGAACAAAATGCAACTTACAGAACATTTTTAACTAAATCAATATGTTAAACGAATATCTTATTTTATTACTCTCACATTTATGATTGAAACTAAATAAAACTGAAACTAGAAGAGGTTTTGGACCAGTGTTTACCTCTTGCAAAGTGGTCTATAATCTATAAATTTAGGTTGATGCAGATTGCAGAGAGACTTGTGTGAAAGATGATCAATAATTAGAATATCAGAATACTGTTTTGTTATTTGACAACTGTAATATACCACAATTTACTAAAGTAAATACTAAACTGTGCTATATTTTTATGTGATGTGATGCATTTGTTATTGACTAATGTTTAAATAGACAAGTTTAAAACGATGTAATACAATACCATTATCATTGTATCATTTTAATTGCATAACTTAATAGGATGGGTGTGTTGAACTTTAAATATTTACCCACTCATGTATGTCCTCTATGATCACTTCTCAGTGAAGCGTAATGTAATACATAGTTAATGCCGTAGGTGGCGATAATCAACCACTCCAGTTTGTGATATAGTAATAAAACATTACACAGCACTGCTCTGATGGAAGAGCGAAATGTAGCCTTTGGTCACGCTATGCCTCCACTTTCTTAAAAAAGTAATTAACTACTGGAAAAGCTACACGGTTTTAAAAGTAGTTGAGCTACCACTAAGCTACTAAAAAATGTAGTGAAGTTAGCAGCGTTGCTACTTGTAGTTAGCTGCTCCCCAACACTGTGTATTTACAAAAATATTCTACCGAATAATTTGTACGTTTGTTTTGTACGACAGCACTGGCTGTCAAATGTCATGTTTTAGGTGATGGTGTAGTGACCAGAATCTTGTCTTGTTAGACGGCTCACTGGGATTTCAGACACATTTTATCAGTGATGTATAAAGTACCTCAAATCAATACTTAAGTAAAAGTACAAATATATTGCCAGAAAACTACTTTGGTAGAAGTTACAGTCAACTTACAGTCAACTTTTAAAATAAGTCTTAGACTCTCAGCTAAATATTGTAAAGTACTTTTGTAATATGTAAAGTAGATGCACGTTTTGTTAGCAAAAAAATACTTTTTTTGAACATGAAGACCATAAATTAATCTTACATAATTTACAACTCTCTCAAAACTTTAAACATGGTGGATTGAAGAAGGATTTCTGACAAAAATGATGTATTAGTTTTCCCTCAACAACTTGATTGTATTCTTGTTAAACTGGTATATTTACATGAATAATCATTTGAAGCATACCGCATGTTTAATATCTGCCGAAAATAGTGTGTTTTTCACCAATATTCCAGAATAGTCAGCAAGCTGACTAGATAGTGCGGTAAAACTTTACAGGTTGTATGCGGTTAAAAACTATTACCGTAAATGATATTCCCAAGACACACGCTAGCATGAATCTGGTGTCTTCCTTTTCTTCCGACAACAAAGCACATGACCACACATGTAACCACACCCCCACAAATCTATGTCAGTCCGTGGTCTGATTTGACAAAGAGCATTTTTCCACCATCGCACCGAATCCTTCTTGTTGCTTAGTCGTTCCACCTGTGGCTATCAATGCCAGCCGGTACGCAAATTATTTTTTTCCACCGCAGGGCTGATAATGAAACTTTTTTTTAAAAGGAAAATACAAACGTCACGCGCTGCTTTGGTAACACAATAGACTGAGCTATAACAACTCTCTGCACGTTAATTAGCACGATTTAGTACGGTTAGACAACCGTAACGAAAATTCTGTGCTGAGAACAGTTTGGAGTCGTGTTGAACCAGACTCGCATGGAAACATAACTTTTACTATTTCCAACTGTGCTTAGAACGATTCTGCGCGATGGTGGAAAAAGCACTCAAAGACCCCCTAGATGTAAACGCGATTAAAGTGGGTGTACCTGTCGGTACAATCGCTTAGGAACCTGATGTTCCAAATATGGTAAGAGGGTTACATTTTCGTCACACGCTTGCAGTATTCGACCAGTCACTACTCGCTGGTTAACTGGCCAATCATAGCAAACCTCGCTTTTCAGAGCAATGAGCTTTGTAAATAAGCTGCGCGTTTCAGACAGGCGGAGCAAAGAGGAGATACAAACATGCATATGTGGAAAATACAGCGTTTTTTTTTTACCTTAAATCGTGTTAACGCATTGCAGCACATCTAAACCAAACGATAAAATTTGTTTCAGAAGTGTCATATCACCCCTTTAATTGGGATTTGTAATTTACCTCTTCTGAAGCCCCTATAGTTACTAAAGCAGTTTGTCACAGAATGTATAAAAAAGGAAACTACATGCATTTTGGATTTAATTGTAAAATATTTTTTTGTTACATGGTTTAGGTGATTACTCGGAGGAATACATCTATTCTACCTCAGGTTAGTTCAGTAACTGCTGCCACATCAGAGATATTTTAGCATTACCCTCTTGTTGGTGTCTTGTTTGATTTACAGACGAGATTCATTCTAATGTTGTTTTTCAGAGGCTGGATTTCAGAGCCCATCGCTATATGCTGCCGCAGCGGAGTCTACAACCAATTTGGTACTGAATCGTTCATCATTTGTTAAGCATATCCACCAGGGTACTCATACTGCCACTGACGAAAGAAAAAGTGTCTGCTTCGATATTACATATCTGCCATGAAAGGATTGGGTAAATGTGACGCTGTGTGTCTTGCAGACCATTCAAGAAGGAGGATCTCGTTCCGGTTCGCCACCAGAGGGAGTCGCTACCTACAGTTACTCTCAACAGGCACGCTGTTCACACCGCTCCACTGCAGTTTGACAGTCAACATAGCATTGTGTTGTTTAGCTGCCACAGTTCTTTACACAGACTGATGGGATGCGTCTCATTCAATCCTCTCAGGTGGTCCTGAAGTCATCGGTCATCTCTTCCTCTCAGCCAATCAACTCGGCCCCAGCTGCGATCTTCACCTCAAACTCCTCCCCTTCTTCTACAGGGAGTTCCCAGACCCCATCGAACCCCCTGCAGTCGGACGGCATCCTAACTCCTGGACCGCCACCACCCCAGAATGTCATGGGCAGGCCTGGTATAGGACACGATCTGAAAGAAATGAATTGCATGCACAAAGCGGTTCGGTAGTGTTGTTTGCTTACACAAGCATCATCACTTGCACAATTGAATCGGTAACACCCATGCAACTGCATAGCAACCAAATTTGCAATGCCCAGACATTCACATCTTGGCAATAAGTACTATGAATGAGTATTTAATCATAAGTGTTTATTTTCGTAAGAAATAAATAATATGCACTTAACTCTTATTTCGCCATTTTCTACAGCAGTTCCATGGTTTGTGAATGAACTGGGCGAGCCAGTTGCCATGGCACCACCTCCACCCTATTCATATGACCCTAATGCCAGTGATCTTCCAAGAGGTCAGAAAAAATGCACAGTATTTTTCTGGTTGTCCTAAATGTTTGTTGTCTTTTATAACTTGATTTTTTTTTTTCTCAGACTGCAAAGTGCTCCAATACTATTATAACCTGGGGGTTCAGGTAAGTGCATGCATTGCATGGAGATCAGACGAAAATGAAAATTATATCATTTATTCAAACCTAATGTCATTCCAAATATTCCTATATGATTTTCTTATGCAGAACACAAAGCCACTTGAACATTTCTCAAAATATCTTCTTTTGTGTTACACAGTAGAAAGTGTCATGTCCTTTTGATAAAGCAAGGCTATTTGGGCTGTCCTCAACAGCCAAATGTAGAGAATTTCCATATATATATATATATATATATATACACATATATATATACACATATATACACATATACATATATACACATATATACATATACACATATATACATATACACATATATACATATACACATATATACATATACATGTATATACATGCATACACATCGGTGGTTTAAATCTATAATATGCGAAATGTAGAGAATTTCTATATATATATTTAAATTTATATCGATGGTTAAAATCTATACATGTTAACACATCCTCTGCTGTACATATTAAAGAAAAATGCAATATTAAAGATGATTGCATGCTAAATAATGCGATAAACGGTATTTCTTTTGTAAAATCAATTTAAATTGTTTTAAAATATGTAACAAAAAGAGCTGCATGATATTAAAGAAAAATGTGATATATATATATATATATATATATATATATATATATATATATATATATATATTTAAAAACTGAAATTATACAGCCAAAATACATATTTTACATTATTTATGAATATTTATAAGTCAACACAAGTCTCTCTGCTATCTGCATCAACCTAAACTTGGCCTATAGACCATTTCACAAGATGTCAACACTGGTCCATAAGCACCTCCAGTTTTGTTAGTTTTACTTATTTTTTTAATCCAACGTATATAATTGATACTACTTTTGTTCAACAATTGTGTAATGTTAAAAAACTGAAACGGGAAGTTATTTTGGATCGGCGTTAATTACATCATCCAAACTGGTCTATATGTAACTTTTTTCCATAATTTAATCATTCAGATATTGCAATATGCATATTTGCTATATTTTGATCAATTCTATATTTTGCGCAGCCCTAGCTGTACATGAAGTTTGTTTCTGTTGCAGTGGTATCAGCAGACGTACTGGCACTCTATGGTGCACATGCAGCAGGTCTATCCACAGCCGGCTGCAGACGTTCCATACCAGACGTACCAGAGCACCATCCCCATGGCCGACCACACTGTTCCCCAGGCCTATCCCGAGCACATCCGCTCGTGTCCGCAAGGAGACGGGTCGAGCAACGGTCAGCACCCTTCCTCTTGTCTCAACAATAGCACCATAAACCACACGCTCAACTGGCACCTCCACCTTGAGTTACTCAAACAGTCTGCTTCTGCTCTACACTGTACACTCATACACTCCTCTCCTCAGGCACCCCTCTGGTGATGGAGCCCCCTCCCACGGTGGTCCCCGGCACGGTGTTCTACCCCATGGTGCAGGAGCAGTGCGGCCAGCCACCCCTCCACCCCACCTACGAGCCATACGTGCCCATGCTCTCTACAACATACCACTACATCACGCCCTGGACAACCGGCGCGGGCTCGCATCCACGCGTCCAGCACTCTACTTACTGCCCTTCCTCTTCTCACCCCCCTGTTAATTACATCACCGCCCCAACCCACCCCACTCATTTGGCACACTCACAGTTCGTCTAAGTCTTGTTTAACTATTTGAACGTGTTCTAGTTAGTGTTGTTCAGTTGTATCCGTATTGTTTTCAAGTTAGTGTTGTTCAGTTGTACCTGTATTGTTTTCAGAGAAAAATGGTTATTTAGGGTCCTGTAGTGTTACTCATTACTTAAACTGAAGGGCAGATGTGTTTTTACCATCGTGCACATGATCTCCCAAATCTCATTGTTGTCCAATCAGCATATATTGGTCTTTTCCCCATTATTTGTGGATCTAAAAGGTTGATTCTAAAATCTCTTCTCATTTGTTTTAACAAATGTATGTTCACACATTTTCAGCATACGGTAGTTTAGCAACCACCAGGAGTTTAAACCTTAGAAAACCATTGTCTGTTGTTTTTTTTCTATGTAAAAAATCACTATTATAGCTGCACTAATAAAAGATAAAACCACAAAGTTTTTCAGACCCATTTTAAAGATGTGAAAATCGTTTACAAACAACACCCACAACGTTATTTGACTTGCATTATGTATACGGGTGTAAAGCAGAATGTGGGAAACGTTGTTCTTTGATCAAAGAATAAACAGTGGTTGAATTTTGCTTGCGTACTATTTGTGGTGCAATAGCGTGCAAGCAAATCTGACGTTTTGCTGAATATTTAAGAAGCTTTGAAAGGAGAATTTGAAAAGTGTAATTGCTTCACTTTGCCAAGTGTTTATAGTGGTTTAACAATAGTAGCAGTGCTATCATATGCATGATGTGATATTTAAAGTTCACTTGAAACACTTTTTCAAATTCTTGTGAAAGTTATGTCACTTTTCAGATAGTTTCATTCAGTAAAATGGTCACAGCAATTTATAACCCAATCATTTACCAAGAAAGAAAACAATGCAAATGCAAAATCCATCATAAATGACTATGTATTCAATACAGATTTGATGAATTCATGGATCATTTACTAAGCAACTGATATTCATAATCGGTATAAAATAATTTGTTGCAAAATAAAGTTAAAGTTATAAAAAAATAAATGTACTGTTGACAATTAAGTGACGTCACAAATTATTAGTGAAATGATACAAGTTTGAGATTGCAGCTGTTATTTGTGATGGATTTAGTCTTAAAGCCAGAAGAAGACCAAGCATGAGGTACAGTTGTCTATGTACAGTGAATTTCTACACAAATAGTTTTAAAACCAAAATAAACGTGTACGAAGTAAACAAATGAGTATAAAATGTAAATATTCATCTGCATTAGATTTCTTTAGCTTATTTTAAGCATGTTAACCCCATCACAGTTATATGCAAGAATATAATAGGATGCATATAGTTTAGAATGCCCTCATGTTACCTGCCCACAATTGCCAGACAGAATAGACCGTCAAATACAGTGAAAATGTTAGTTTCAAAATTTTGTGATGTTATATTGCAAATTTCTAAGGGACTGTTCACCCAATAAGAGGTCATTTATACACCCTCGTGTTTAAAAATTAACCTATACACGTATATACACTTTGGGAAGTTATACAATTAAGTCTAATGTTGTTTGTTACACAAAATCCATGGGTTTTGGAATGATACATTTTATCGTTGGGTGAACTTCTAAGAAATTAGTTATATCTTAATTCCAATTCTGAAAACACTTGAAACTCTGATGAATAAAAATAAGTTAAGAAATGTATTTATATATTTCTCCATGCAAGTCATTGTGTATTTTTCTCTATACACAGTGTTATGTTCTCCTTTTAGCCCAGTTTGACATGCAGACACAACGGGTATGTCAGTTGTAGGTTGAGTTGCCCAAAAAGTGTAAACCAAAGATTTCCATCAACCAACCCAACGGCTTGAGATAAGTGCGGGAATATCTGTTTGTCCAAACAATGGATTTGTGTTCAGGAATGTTTGGTGCTGCTAAAAGTGCATATTACACAATTCACATTTAAATGTAAGTTGCCAGTTGCTTGGATTCTATACAAAATGTAAAATCACAAAAGACGGCTTTTTGAGTAAACATTTGTTGAGTGTCACAGGCCATATTGTTTCCTAGAACTCTGCAGTCATGAATCTGCCGACAGTACTTGCCGTTGCACCTCTACAGCTGGGTTGTAACAGACTCCTCTTGGTCCCAGCTTGAGGAACCCAAACTGTCACAGGGTCCCATCCAGCCCCGGCACATGTCAGTGCTGGAAGCGGGCAGACTGGAAGCACAGTGCAGGGGGGTTGGCGAGTTAGTCCCGAGGAGAAGACGGTCCTTGCCGTTAACCTGTCGAGAAGTGGACAGGTTCTGTTCGGTCTCTGTTGATCTCAGTCCCAGCACGTGCAGATGCAGTTCGCTCCTTGTTAACTCGGACAGCATCGGGGGGCCGTGCCAGTCCGCTTGCGGTACCCTGTCAGAGATGCTGTACGCAGACTGCTGCGGCATGTGTCCGTTCATACGCGTCATCAACGTTCCCAAACGTCGCAGTGAGCTTTTCTTGGAACGTGAACACCGATGCAGGAGGTTGCTGGTGTGGACGAACGAAGGCGGAATGTCCTTTCCCAAACCGTTGCTTTCAGGTCTGGCCTTAGCTCTCCACTCCAAGCCTGACATGGACTTGAAGAGTGAAGATACGCTGAACTGAGACTCTTTGCTTCTTCTGTGAGATTGGGTGAAGGAGGTTGATGCTTTGGATCGACAGGACCTTCCCCAATTTTCGCATCTGTTATCTGCATCTTTACTGGCGTCCTCTTCTTTGTGTTCATCTGTCTCGGCTGGTTCATCTTGAGTGGCCTCACTGCTGGAGGAGTAAGTGCGGTGATTAGGTTTACGGTTGCCCAGCAGGTCAAGAACCTCATAACGGAAGCTGGAGATGTCCTGCTTCAGTTCCTGAATGTGCCACGGAGGAGAGGAGGATTCAGTTAATGGAGAATAATCCACAATGTAATTACAGGAAAATGAGGTTTGAGAATTGGCTAATGATGATTATAATAAGTGCACTAAAAAAAGGCCCTTGAACGTGACATTTATACTTGAGCTAGTTCATCCAAAAAGAAAAATTGAAAACCTGGGTGTGACTTTCTATTGTGGAACACAAAAGAAGATATTTTGAGAAGCATCTCAGTGGTTTTGTGTCCATACAATGGAAGTCAATGGGGCTCAAAGTTGTTTGGTTACCAACATTCTTCAAAATATCTTTTGTGTTCTGCAGAAGACAGAAAGTCATACTGGTTTGGAATGACATGAGCGTGAGTAAATGATGAAAGATTTTTTGGGGTAAGCTGTCTCTGAGTTCTGAAATGAGACAGTTGGGTGGAAATCTTTTTTCAAAGTTCCACAGATTTGTTGCAACAATTTCATTATAATTCAAATAGATTTGGAAAAATAGACAATTTCTGCAGCGCTTTCACAATTTGAATTGCTCTAAAGCACCTTTACATCAAATCCATAATGTATTAATACAGAAAGTAGCGACAGATAAACAAAATGATGAAATAAAGATTATCATCGCATGAAACTATTTCAACATTTTTGTCTGAAAGTTTGACCATAAGAGAGTGTGAATCAAACGTTTTTTAAGATGTAGATTAGTGATCCTAAACTGCAAAGTACACGTACATCTTACTGCACATGAAATAATTCCAATATGATGGATTGATGTTCACAAATGGCCCATAAAGAATTTGTTATCCAGATTTCTTCAGACAGTCATCAAAAGAGAAACAAACATGTTCATCTCAAATGTTTTACATGCACTACATGCGTTTTTACATACATTTTAGATATTGTCCATACATTGCATGGTGCATATCAATCAACTTAAATGTTTGTGTTCATTTCGCATACATTAAGTATCTGTGCATGCCATCACCCTGAATCAAGTGCTGATGAAAAAATCTCACACCTTAAAGTTCTCTTCTGTCAGACCTTCATCTGTTTTGGCGCTGCGGATCATGGCTGCAACATATCTCTTTACCAAGTTTCTGATTACCTCCTAAAAACAGCCACAAACAGGATAAACGTCACATACTGTAGACATCCTGCTGATATCCTATGATCTTGAACAACCCTAAATGTACAATGTATGATTTTTCTGGAGGATCTATTGATAGAAATGCAATAACTATGTCGTCAGAGGTTTATAAAGACCTTACATAGTGTAATGATTTTATTTTCTTAGAATGAGGTATTTCTATCTACATACATCCCCTTTGATGGAATTCGCCATGTTGTTTCTACGGTGGCCCTAAACAGACAAACTGCTCTACAGAACGCGTTTCGTAAATCGCTGTTTCTGCAACTGGGCAATTCCCAGTTGTCAACTTTACCATGAAAATATTTAGTTTTTACCAACGCTTTTTACTATGGTAACAGCACAGATTTTAACATTTGGTGGTTCAAATACCCATGTGAGATCTTTCTTCAAATTTGTAAAGCATTTTGTTATTTTTAGTGCATGATTTTTCCTAGTCAGGTAAGTGCCATTTTCAGGATTGTCACATCCATAGCGTTACATATTCCTCATAAATGGAGACATGAAAATTATTATGAAGTAACTATTCAATGTTCTATAATGAGGCATCCCTTCTCCATTCATTGGGTATTATTGCTTCAGGATTGTGCATTTTATTTCACAGAAATCCTACAAAGTTTGTCGTTCCCAAAAGACTCGTCCTTTTTTTGTCACATCCATAACGCATGTTTATTTTCCTTCTTTTAAATAGAAAATTTGATAGACTGACATTTTTAGATGTTAAGACTCCATCAACAATGGTTCAGTAAAATATAAACAGATGGTTCACTATATTCATAACAAATGCATTCTCTGAGCATTTTTATGTCACGTCCATAAAACAAAATGTCAAGTCCATAACGTTGGAATTGCCCAACTACAACTCTCCAAAATAAAAAATAAATCAACTTGAATTAATTTAATCATCAGAGTCTGTAATACATATAAAACGGGCAAAAAAAAGCATGGAACATGGAAAATGCAGTACAAGACATGTTGCGGAAATTACATTTTTGCTAATTTTGCAGCTAACTGGCAGCTAGCAAGGTCTACTAGATTAGTTTTGACTCTTAGCATCTTAATAGACATGAGTTAAACAGTAATATACATTTATTTTTAAAATATAGTTCAGTTTTGATTCTTAGCATCTTAATAAACATGAGTTAAACAGTAATATACATTTATTTTTAAAATATAGTTCAAAGTATAGAATTACTAAGCTGTATGGTAAGGTCACAACATAAATAGACACAGATAAGATGATTTACCTTATATTTTGGGTATCTTGTGAGTGAAGGTGTGAGGTGGCCTAATCTGTCAGCAATGTGCTCATCTGGTCATATTTGTTTCTATAGAAACTAGACTTGTTTGTCTTTGATAAAATGTCATAATAGAAGAGTTTTTTACCGTTGTTGTAAGGACTCAAATCTGTGGGACAGGCACATTTACTCGAAAAAATCATTGAAATGATCAGTTAATGATACAAAGAGTGTAAGATGCAGTAAAATAACGTTGGAACAATTATGTTTGAAATAAAGTCAAACTGTAATTCAATTAACTTATTTTCAGTATGAAAATAAGCGTCATTTATCAAATTTCGACATAAATAAAAAAAATGTCTGCTGGGAATTAGATGTAACTGTAGTTGCAGAAACACGCATATATGTTATCACCTTCGGCAAAAGAGGAAAACGTGACGACATCTTAGTCCAGCCACCATAGTGCTTCAAAAGGCCGGTGGGAGGGGTGGAGTGAGCCGTTTGTTGCAATTCACAACTTCGCCACTAAATGCCGCTAAATTGTATACAGTGGATCCTTAAATAAGATTCACAAAGACTTTCTGTATCCCCAAAGGAGCTGCTGATATATTCATAGATTGGGTTGAATAAGGTGGCTTCGAATTCAACTGGCAAGGGCATATTTTGCAATTCCGCTTTAATAATGAGTGAAAAATTCAGTTTTGGGCATATTCATGACATATGTATCAGCTTGAGGTGAAAATCTGTACGCGCATTCATTAACATTCATTTGCATATCCAATAATGGACGAGACTGTGGTAGCATTCAAACATCAGGATTTGCCACCAATGCTGTTTCCAATAACATACAACCTTGTGCTCGCAAAAATCATTGCGTTTGTCGTGGCTGCGAAATCCCTCTTTTTTTACGGAGCATGACAGCTGTGTTCTTTGATAATGTGTGTTCATTAAAGCATGGCGACTTGCAGCAGAAGAAGTTCACAGGAGTCTGACTAGCTCTGTATTAATACATTAGAACACCGCAGGGATCCTGCGGTTATACAAACCATGTGCCCGGACGAGTTGTGACACAATTAGAACGAACGCTGAATATACTCCGATAATCCAACGTGTGGTTTCACGCATATCGGGAAACATTTTCAGTGCGATCGTGTATATGGCTTCGGTTAATTTGAACATCCCATCTACATAATTGTAGTCTGCTTATAAGCACCCTGAACAATCACATTCTGAGAGATTTGCAATGCTCTGGTAACTCATTAATATGCATGGCAGCTATAGGAGGATGGTTGTCTTCTCATTTGAATAAACTGGCGTTTGTTAACGATAACACGAGGATCTAAAGATGATCCATAATCTGAACTGTGCAGCACGCTGAGATCGACATGCATGAGCGTTGACTGACATAATTTGACGGGTACAAACAAATTACATCACCTGGTAGTGCTGGTTCTGAATGAGTTTATCTGCATGCCTTTCCTGAAACAAAGAGGAATATTATGTCATGAAACGATTCCTTTCAATATCTAATGGTTTTTGGTATTGAAAATTGGTATTGATGTTAAAACCTTAAAGGAGTATATGCATATAGCCAGACCCATAAAACCAGAATACCCAAATGTGCTTTTTGAACATTTAAGGGCATTGCTGTGGAACTGGGGCTATCATTGCTTGACAGTAGAGATGCACCGATATATCGGCCAATAATCGGTATCGGTCGATTAAAGCAATTTTTCACTATTAGTTTAAAAACAGCCGATGATCAGGGTAGATATATACTGTCAATCAAAAGAGGACAGGAATTTCCTACGAATTTGTGCTCTATGTTTAGATAATGTTAAGAAACATCACCAGTTTGATGTTCAAAAGTTATACTCATTACATGAATAATTTACATTCAGAAAGCTACGAAATATTAATTAAATCTTCAGAATAGGTAGTGGTATATCAGCAGATACCACTCTGAATAATAGATATTGGTGGATAAATTCAGTATCGGTGCATCTCTATTTGACGGTTTTCATTCTTCTGGTAAAAACTTCAGATATTAATTAACTTGACAACCTGATTAAAACTGTATCATAAATTGTGTTTCTTATCTAAAATTGTGCTACACTTTTTTCCAGTTTGCTCAGGCTACTGTGCAATCGTTGGCAAGTATCTTAAAACACTCGGCACTAGGCCCTCCTCCAGAAAATCATGAGTGATTGATGATTGGCTCTTTTTACTGGATCACTGCACTTTTCTCCATTCATAGAAACAGAACTAACAGCATCTTGTTAATATTATCTTGATATCATCTTTGGTTAAAGGAGTAGTTCACCTTCAACATAAAAATTCTGTCATCACTTACACACCCTCTTGTCATTTTAAACCTGTATGACTTTCTTTCTTCCCCAGAACACAAAAGAAGATATTTTGAAAAATGTTGGTAACAGAACAGCACAGCCCTTCATTCACTTCTATTGTGACCAATCCAAGTGGGTTGATTATGAGAAAATGTTCATTTTGATGGTGAACTACTCTTTTAAAGGTACAAGATAGCATACCTGAAAGAGTCATACTTGTTCTTTTGAAATAATAATGTTATATGCTGTATATTGTAGCTTTAGCATTTAAAGGGATAGTGCATCATTTATGCATCTTCACATCATTCAAAACCTGTATATTGTGGAACACAAAAGAAGATATTTTGAGAAATGTTTTTTTTGTTCATACAATGGAAGTCAGTGGCCCGATGATGTTTGGTTACCGATATTCATCAAAATATAATCTTTTTTGTTCAGCAGTAGAAAGAAAGTCATACAGGTTTGAAATAACATGAAGTAAATAATAAAAACACATTTTGGGGAGAACTATCACTTTAATATGAAGTGCTACAGCCCTGTGAGTAACAATAGCCAACAACTGAACGACAGGATGCATTTCACACATTTTTAAAGACCACTAGTGCAAAGCAACAATGCATCCCTCATTAGTCCCGCCTATTAAAAGCAGCTCACACATTGGCTGTGAAAATGAAAATAAATGATGGCAGGCTTACCTAATGCTTTTTGAAGCCCAAAACTGTTGATTTTGTGTATTGTGTGTGGGTGAGTTTTACGGAAACAGTAGAGCCACAACACAGAGGACAGAAGTTCAACTGATGGAAGGATGTCATGGGAATTGGTATGGATGCAGAAAGGTTGCCTAGCAACCACCATCAGCCTATGCTAGGGTAACCAATAGACAAGCTCTTGCAGTTTAAACCCAAATATTTTTAACCACTTCAGATCCTTAGATCCATTTAATAGGCATATCTAAGAACTCTGAATGTTTATTTTCATCCATGAGCTTGACCTCTAAAACTAAGTATAAGCACTTTTTTGTTGTTTTGTTTGATTTTTGGCAAGGTTTGTATCAGATGTGTCAGTGTAAGCTACAAAACACCACCCACGCTGCTTACAGTATGAAAGTGCTCGGCTCATTCACTCAATATCATACCGTAAACTCTCTGAAGTTCTCACGTTTGCACCCATCCTCGTGTCTGGACTCTCCGTGTCCACACAGTCGTGAGTGCAGCCACACAAACAGGTACCACACGGACTTTGGGCTGGGTATGATGTTGAAGGGTGGGGGTAACGTTCCTCCTTCATCGAAGTAGCTCATCCACAGCTTGGTGCGAGCAAACTTCCACTCGATGTCTGCGTGATCCTACAGCAGAACAACAGAAGGCCGGTTGGAGAGAAGACAGCGTGTTGTATGGCCAAATGGGACAGTGTCCCAGACTCAGGCTTTGCGTGCTGTGAAACTCAGCTTTGAATTGCACAGCGCGTGCTTTACTCAGAATTGTGTTTACTATGATAACAGTACTCATGTTGGACACATGCAGAGGTGGAAAAGACTCTGAGTGTATCTTATGTAAGCTTTTATTTTATTATAATTTAAAGGTCCAGTGAGTATTTTTTGGGAGGATCTATTGGCAAAAAAATGTCATATAATATACACAAATATGTCTTCAGAGGTATATAAAGAGCTTTTTTATTATCTTAGAATGAGTTAAGAGCTGTTAAGAAACAATAACAAGCACAAGGTTCGAGTCCTTTCAGTAAGGGTCCTTCGCTAGCCTAATTATTCCTTCTATAACCAAAAGCAAACTAATCAATGCTATGTTCTTCTATTCATTGTATTAAAATAGAATTCATAAAACGCGCTTATTCAAGCAAAGACCACGACGTGTTCTTATAAACAGAAGATTAATCAAAACGTTGAATATATTCACAACAACTGGCCCGTACTCCACATACTCTGTTGTAGGTTAAAGTTCTGAAAAGTTCGACTGGGCAGCTGAGTCAACTGAGTCTTGATAACAGACGCCAATCAAACATTATCTAATTATATTAAAATCAATTAAGTAATAATATGTTAAGAAATAAAAATATATGTAAAGTATAAGCGGGACTAATTATCATTGATGGGAGAGACAATTTGCCCGTCAGGTCTGTTTAGTTACGTTGCCAGTCGTTCATCCCAACCTTACCCCACAACTTTATTATTAAACATTCGTTAGCCACGTTATGATCTCATATGTGATGGGGGAAAAATAGCCATGAGTCAGATTCGACCATTGCAACGATATGAAGTAGTGAACATAGGCTTTACTCGCTACGCCTCAAGAGAAGCTATTTGTCTAGCATCAAAACTGATGGGCAGAGTCAGTATATATATAGCCTCTGCTTACAAGACGGGCTATTTTTTTATCAGTGTAAATAGACAATCCGTAAAAGATATAAGGAACTCCTTGGAGATGCTTTGCTGGGGCTAAGCAGTTTTCTGACGTTGCTAGAGCCCCAGCAAGCCCCCCCCAGCGCCGCCACTGACAGTAGCTATAAATGGACAAACTGCTTTACAAGAGCGTGTTTGTAAATATGTTGACTCCTTCAGCTAAGAACCAAACATTTTTTTCTTCGAGAGCTGCTGTAGTGCTTTGAAAGGGTGGGATGGAGTGAGCCGTTGGTTGCAATACGCAACCTCACCACTAGATGTTGCTAAAATCTCAAAATTGCTCCTTTAAAATTACTATATCTCGAAATACAAATGACGTATTATGTAATTAAGTCATAGTAGGCCTAATAAAGTTTGTTATAAGTTGTTTATGAATACATTTTCAAAACAAATAACGGTAAATTCAGCCAATATTTCTTACTCCATGAAAACAATCAGCATTTGTAAATTTCAATTGATTTGCGTTTGTGTTGGTTGTCACTCACAGCGATGAGCTGATAGGAGTTGTTCATCATGGCGATGAGCATGTTCAGCAGCACCACCAGTGAGATGACGTTATAGGTGCCGAACATTGTGGCACCTACAAACTCTGTGAACTCATGCCGAGCCTTCACATTGGTAACGTACAGATTCAACAACCCAAACACAGACCAGAAGAGAGACTGAAGGGTCTCAAACAGCCTGATAGAGAGAGAAAAGGATGAATAAGGCAAAGCAGAAACACAAGTACACAGTAAAATTAGAAAATAATTCTGCTGTGAATAATAGAAATACGATTTAAAAACTGAATGTTAGTATTATATAACAGGTTTGCAGAATAAATAAAGTCTGACAGGTTTATAATCACACAAGGATGAGTAAATTATTTTTTATTTCCCCTTTTATTACTGCCGAAGTTTAGAAAAGAGGGAGATTCAATTTGTAATGTTGGTGTTTTTTACATGTGGTTTAACACCTCTACATGAATAAGAATGAGACAAGTTAAAGCTTAACATGTCGGTATGGATGAAAATTGTGCAGAAATTATGCAAATTTAAAGTAATTTTGTATAGTAATTGAGGAACTGAATATAATTTTGTACTTTTACAAATGTATTTGCCACAAAGAAAGACACTGAAATTAAATATTCAAATCTAAAAGAGGTTAAAATGGAAGAAAGGTCAACAGTTGTAGCATCCAAAAGCAATTGTTCTTACAAATACTGTATGGAAATTCTGTCAAAAGGTTTGGCAACAGCCGTAAAGACAGACTTTTATTTTAAAGAAGGATGTCACACATGAAATACACCATGAAACAATTGCTTAGAAATGGCAAAAACGGAAGTCAGTTCTGAGTAAAGCATTCTTTCCTGACAGATGCTAGGGGTTTGATATGTTATGTTAATATATGAAGTTCGTCCAAATACATCCACTCTCTAAATACCAGACACATCAGAATATACCCCCACTTCCTTGAATACTAAACCATGTGTACAATGTGTTCATAAATGTGTTTTTGTTAGAACAAATCCACAAGTCGTGCTTATTATAGTTTGGATTTTAGTTTTATTAAGCTTTTATTAATATTTTAAAATTAGCTTTTATATTTAGATTTTAAGTTTTAATGCTCATTTAGTTAAATGTTGATCAGTTAGGTTAGGTTAGATTGAGGCAGTGGACGCCGACTAAACTCCACCCTATCACAATGTGGGTTATATCAGCCGTTTGAGTATGTCTTCAGGAGAATCTCCAAATTTTGATTATGACATTTACGTTGATACTGAGGGAAAAAAAAGGCTTCTGCTACACAACCATCAACAGATGCTGTCACAAGATCAGATGACTTGTTTTATGTTGTCACATCTTTTAAAGCTCATAAGCATTTGCACTATTCATTTAGACCTCTGTGGGAGGTGAGCATTAAGCTGTGTGTGGCATCTCTGCCACATCGATTTCATTGATCAAATGAACTGCATGAGCTTTATAATGTGTGCATCACAGTCCATTTGATTTCAGTTATCAAGAAAGCTGAGCAACCTCGCAACTGCTGAAATGAGCCATGTGAACTGTTAAAGGGATGTCTATTTCTATGTATCATTACATGACGTATCAAATGCTAAATAGTTATTTTCAATACAAATGTATTGTTTCACTTCAGAAGATGTCTGAACATGACTCACGTGGAGAAGGCGTTGTTCTGCCTCTGACAGCGGATCCCTTTACAGTTGTTGGGCTCGTCGGCCGCTTGCGTTTCGTAATAAAAGTAAAGCTGGTTGAGGCCGTTGGCGAAGGCCAGCAGCACCAGGCAGTAGATGAAGAGGAACTTAAGGATATCCAGCAGCATCCGGCCGAGAGAGATCTGCAGAGGACCCAGATGAGAGTTGGCGGTGAAGAGCGAGATGAGACGCAGAGAGCTGAAGATGTTGGCGATGGCGAAGAGAGCCTCGGCGATGAGGGTCGGGTGCCACATCTCCCAATCCACACGAGGACGAGAACTGTTGTACTGATGGAGAGAGAAGAGACGTGATTTATCATTGAGCTGGTGAAAAGAGTGTTCATTCTTTTATCGATTCAACTTTATTTCAATTGTTGAAGGATTTAGGAGTGTTAGCTAACATGAATTTGTTTTTTGCACCATATTTTTATTCAGTGTTGCCAGGTTGTCAATTGCAAATTGTCATACATAATAATTTTTATTTGACTCCCGGTGTGGAGATAAGGATTTTCGATGGACTATTTTAAATGAAAATCGAAGGCTATTTTTTATAAAAAAGCTATTGTATGGCTTCAAATGAATATAAAGTAAAAAGTTACTTTTTTGTAAATTTTGGTGCACAGGTGAAAAATTATTAAAACAGTATACTTGTTTAGAACGACATGAGGATGAGTAAATTATGACATAAAAATATACAACATTCTGTCCTTTTAAACCATTTTACTGTTTTATTTTATAGAATTTTCAAGTATTTTTGAAATTTGGTAAAAGAAAACTGACTTTATTATATATATATTATATATACATTTTTGTATTTCCACACAGGATAGTACCACCGCGTGGCAACTGCTGGAGGTTGGCATGATGGCAGGTTGCACAATTTCACCACTGGCTTTCACAATGGCAATGGAAAAATAATCTGAGCATCGCGTTGGGTGGTTGGAGGATAGCGTTCGAAAAACGGGTTGCGCCTACATCCAATCAGAGCATACATGGATGACATGACAACCATTACAACAACCAGAGCATCTACAAGCGGCTGCTGGATAAGCTCTAGGAGAACAAATATTTGGGCACAAATGGAGGTCAAACCAAGCAAATCCTGCAGCATATCTATTGTCAAGGGCAGATTTACCAATGACTGATTCTGTATAAAGGATGAGCCCATACCAGCGGTCACAGACAAGCCCATCAAAAGCATTTGATGGTGGTACACCGCAGAACTTAAAGACGCCGAACAGGTGGAACAACTCAGGCAATAGACTGCCAGTGGACTCAAGAAAATCATTAATACAGCTCTTCCTGGGAAGCTGAAACTCTGGTGCTTCCAATTTGGCTTTTTGCCACCCCTGATGTGGCCAATTTGGAGAGAGTGATGAGTACAAAAGTGAGGAAATGGCTTGGGCTTCAAGATGCCTCAGCAACATGGGGATGTACGGTAATGGAGCTCTCTCTCTTCCGATTTCAAGCCTTGTGGAGGAATATGAATGTTTTAAAACAAGGTAAGAGATGACGCTCAAAGAATCCTGTGATTCCTATATAAGAGATGCTGCTCCAACAGTAGCGACAGGAAGGAAATGGAACCCAACGACAATGCTAGGAGATGCAAAGACAGCCCTCAGACATAAGGACATCGTGGGACAAGTTCAACACAGACTTGGAACCAACCTGGGGCTGGACATGGTTCTGTGATCCAGCCCCAGTAGGACAGTCCTCATAGTTTTGTTTACTGTACATCGGGGAGAGGCCATTAATAAAGCATTTGAAAGAAAGTATCTCCGGTAGCGGTATGCCAACTTGTCAGCGGAGGCTGAAGATCGGGGATGGACAGCGAAAGTCTTCCCGGTGGACGTGGGCTGCTGGGGCTTTGTTTCCAATTCCACTACAAGGCTGCTTAAGAAAGTGGGGATCAGAGTACAGGCCCAACGGACGATAGTCAAAGAACTTGCCACTGTCGCCAAAAGAGAAACAGCCACTGGACGTGGTTGAAATTGAAGGAGGAAATAATAGACCACATAATAAAATGGTGTTGTGTGTTGCATTGTTATGCCATACGGGGTCGGGGGCACGGAGCATGTATTAAAGGGCTATAACAGCGTTAGCCAATGGGTTGGCGCGTATGGTTGCGTTGATCTTGGTAATGTGTTTTAATGGTATGACATACGGGGGGGGGGGGGGGGGGCACTGAGCGTGCTGAGCAGGGAGTCAGACTCGTGACCAAAAGGTTGCCGGTTCGAATCTCGGGGCCGGTGAGTAACGATTGTGGTGCCTTTGAGTTGCAGTGATAGCTGCCCACTGCTTCTGCCAGATGACCTTGTAGCAATGTCACACACACCCAGGTCTGATCAACCTGCGGTGGTCCTCCCTAGGCTGAGGGTGTCTTGTGATAAAGGGCCAAAACACCCAATGAGGCTGTGTCACGGGAAGAAACACACGGATTCAATTGCAGGTAAAATAGTTTATTAGAGGCAGGTGGACAGGTAGTCTATAGAATCCAAGGCAGAGTCTCTGGCTGCGAGGCCAACTGGGAAACCCAGCATACGGCAGCGCCAGTGATTTGAATAGAGCCAAAGATCGTAGTCCTCCGCGCTGGCTACGAGGCCAACTGGGAAATCCAGCATACGGCAACGCCAGCGACTAGAGTGAAGAGTGTCCCCGCTCGACTGCTTTACAGACGGTAAAGGGACGAGCTACCATAAGATGCTTGATCCGACTGTGTGCAAAAGTTCTTCCACAGGATGTAGATCCTAAGGTGCCGGTCCCAGGAGGAGAAAGAAACAGTCCAGTGGACGGTAGAGAAGCGACCACGGCAGAGAGTCCACGTAGCAGGTAGGTGAACCGGGAATGACTGGAAGGAGTGAATAATCCACAGGGTAACTGAAGAACAACACACAGGAATTCCACGAGACACGACTTAACAAGACAAAACTAGATAAACAAATAAGGACTCAACTTGACTGGGAAAGCTAGGCTAGGCTAGGCTTGCTAACAAGTAGCGTGCGTGACCAACTAGAGTTGACGAGAGCACAATGAGAGTGAGAAGTGGTGAAGATTAAGTAAGGGTGAAATTAACTGGACACCAGGTGTAGGCACTGAGGGTAACGAGGGAGTGATGAGTGCAGCTGCTAGACATCAACACACGTAACCGAACACAGCACAGAGACAACACAAGCACGTGCTCACCAGGGTACTGACATTACCCCCCCCCCACGACCGCCCCCAGGCGGCCTGGGAGGGGCTCACCTCGTCTCCGATGAAGCTCCACAATCAACGACCGATCCAGAATGTCCCGAGACGGCACCCAGCTTCTCTCCTCTGCGCCATAGCCCTCCCAGTCCACGAGGTATTGAAACCCTCTGCCCCGCCGCCGTACGTCGAGAAGTTTCCGAACCGAGTAGGATGGCACCCCATCGACAAGACGGGGCGGAGGGGGGGGTGGTTGGCTGCAAGCGGGATTGAGGGGAGAGGAAATCACAGACTTAATCCGGGAGACATGAAACACCGGGTGAACCCGACCGAGAGAGGGGGGAAGTCTGAGCCTGACTGCCACCGGATTAACCACCTTGGTGATTCGGAAAGGCCCCAAGAACCTGGGTGCCAGCTTACGAGAAGGCGCCCGGAGAGGCAGGTCCTTAGTAGAGAGCCAAACCCGTTGACCACACACATAAGTGGGAGGTGAAGACCGGTGACGATCGGCTGCTGCCTTGGTACGTCTAGAGGTTCGGACCAGAGCCTTTCTGGCCTTGCCCCAGGTGCGCCGGCAGCGCTGAACGAAAGCCAGAGCCGACGGTACCGCAGCGTCGGGTTCCTGTGATGGGAAAAGAGGAGGGTTATAACCAATAGAGCATTCGAAGGGAGACAAACCTGAAGCAGCCGACGGAAGGGAATTGTGGGCATATTCTACCCACGAGAGCTGTTGGCTCCAGGAACTCGGATTGGAGGATGTCAGACAGCGGAGCATTCTTCCGAGATCCTGGTTGGCCCGCTCACACTGTCCGTTGGTCTGGGGGTGGAATCCGGAAGACAGACTCGCTGAGGCCCCGATCTGCTTGCAAAATTCCTTCCAAAAGCGGGAGGTAAACTGCGGCCCCCTATCAGAGACCAAGTCGACTGGTAACCCATGGAGCCGGAAGACGTGGTCAATGAGCAGTTGTGCAGTCTCCCGTGAGGAGGGGAGTTTGGGTAGAGGAACAAAATGGACCGCTTTGGAGAAACGGTCCACCACTGTGAGAACCACAGTGTTACCGCCAGAGGAGGGGAGCCCAGTAACAAAATCCAGGGCAATATGAGACCAGGGGCGGGAGGGGATAAGGAGGGGGTGGAGCAGACCACTGACAGGACGATTACTGGTCTTAGATTGAGCACACGTCGGGCAGGCCAACACGAACTGTCTGACATCCTTGGACCATGATGGCCACCAGAAGCGCTGACGAATCGAAGCCAACGTTCCCCGAGTTCCTGGATGGCAAACCAGTCTGGAAGAGTGTCCCCACTGAAGGACCTCAGAACGCAGCGCAGCCGGCACGAACAGTTTACCCGCCGGACACTTGGTAGGAACTTGCACCCCTCGGGCGGCCTCTCCCACCCGCTGCTCGATCCCCCAAGAGACAGCCCCCACCAACACTCCCGTAGGAAGGATGGTGTCGGTCGACAGACTGTCCCTCGGGACAGCGAACAAGCGGGAAAGAGCATCGGGTTTGACGTTCTTGGACCCAGGCCGGAACGAGAGGGTGAAGTCGAAACGACCAAAAAAAAGTGCCCAGCGGGCCTGACGAGCGCTTAATCTCCTGGCCGAACGGATGTACTCCAGGTTCTTGTGGTCCGTCCAGACCAGGAAGGGCTGCGCTGCTCCCTCCAACCAGTGGCGCCACTCCTCCAGTGCTAACTTGACCGCCAGCAGCTCCCTGTTGCCGATGTCGTAGTTACACTCTGCCGGGCTGAGTCGATGGGAGAGGAAAGCGCAAGGATGAACCTTCCCATCCTGGGCGGAACGCTGTGACAGGACTGCGCCTACCCCGACATCAGAGGCGTCGACCTCGACAATGAACTGACAGGCAGGATCTGGAATAGACAAGACAGGAGCAGAGATAAAGCGGGACTTTAATTTATCAAAGGCTACCTGAGCCTGCTGATTCCACCTGAACGGAGTCTTAGTAGAGGTCAGCGCCGTAAGGGATGCAGCAATCTGACCAAAATTTCTGATGAAACGCCGGTAGAAGTTGGCGAATCCTAGAAAACGCTGCAGTTCCTTACGAGAGTCGGGAGTTGGCCACTTGGCGACAGCCTCAGTCTTAGCTGGATCAGCCTTGATACCCGTAGTGGATATTATGTGGCCAAGAAATGTAACGGACTCGGCATGGAACTCGCACTTCTCCGCTTTAACAAAGAGTCGATTCTCGAGCAGGCGTTGGAGAACCCGTCTAACATGTTGGGTGTGTACCTGGGGGGAGGGGGAGAAAATCAATATATCATCCAGATACACAAAAACAAATTGATTAATCATGTCACCCAAAATGCTATTGACTAGGCCCTGAAAGACGGCTGGAGCATTGGTGAGACCGAAAGGAAGCACCAAATACTCATAGTGTCCCGTAGGTGTATTAAATGCCGTCTTCCACTCATCTCCCTCTCGAATACGGACAAGGTGATAGGCGTTACGGAGGTCTAATTTGGTGAAGACCTTAGCTCCCTGCAATAGTTCGAAGGCAGAAGACATAAGGGGTAGGGGGTACCTGTTTTTCACGGTAATGTCATTCAAACCTCGGTAATCGATACAGGGACGAAGGGAGCCATCCTTCTTTTGAACAAAGAAGAAGCCCGCACCAGCAGGAGAGGAGGAGCGACGGATGAGTCCCGCCTGAAGAGCATCGCGGATATATAGGTCCATGGCCTCTCTCTCAGGACCGGACAGGGAGAATAAACGACCCCTGGGGGGAGAAGTGCCGGGAAGGAGGTCGATGACGCAGTCGTAGGGGCGATGAGGAGGAAGCGAGGCCGCCCGGTCCTTGCTGAAAACCGCGCCGAGATCATGGTACTCCACCGGAACAGAGGCCAGGTCAATGGATTCCCTCTGAGGAGCACAAAACATAGAGACAGAAGACAAAGCAGGACCAAGACAAGATACATGACAAGAAGAATTCCAAGAAGAGATAGTGTTGTTAGCCCAATCAACATGAGGACCGTGCTGTAACAACCAGGGATGCCCAAGGACAATGGTATTGTTAGGGGACTCGAGGATGTACAGCACAATGCTCTCACGATGATTCCCCGAAATGAGTAAACTTACGCAGGGAGTGCAGTGAGTGATAGTGAAGAGGAGGGCTCCTCCAAGTGACCGTGCCGGGACTGGAGTGGAAAGAGGAACCGAAGGAATATTCCATCGTCGAGCCGTCTCCCGATCAATGAAATTACCCTCTGCCCCTGAGTCCAATAAAGCCAGGCCTGAGTGTGAGCTCCCCTGGAACTCCAAGACGAAGCACAGCTGTGTGCGGGAGGCATCAGGAAGAGGGCAGAAGATCTTGCCCACCAGTAGCCTCCTATCTACTAGTGGGCGTTGGCTTTTAGTGGGCACTTGATGGCCAGATGGCCCGGCTTCCCACAGTAGAGACAGAGCCCCTGGGTGAGACGTTGGTGTCTCTGGAAAGGAGTGAGTCGAAGCCGTCCCAGCTGCATAGGTTCGGACTCCACAGGAGGTGGGAGGTGAGACTCGCTGACCGTCAGATCCGGAGAATCCATTTGGCGCCAAGAACTGTTCGTCTGTCGACGTCGGCGACGTAGATCCAGTCGCGATTCTACCCTTAAAGCAAGAGAGATAACCTTCTCCAGTTCCGTCGGGACGTCCATGACCGCCAACTCATCTGCAATCGTGTCATTAAGTCCTTCCAGGAAGCGCGCTCGCAATGCCGCTGCGTTCCACTCACAGGCGGCACTGAGGGTCTGAAACTGAATAGCGTATTCAGTGACGGAGATCCGCCCCTGAGACAGGCGTGAGAGCTTGGCGGCCGCTTCGTCTCCCCGGACTGAGCGATCAAACAGTCCTTCCATCTCCTTGCGAAAAGTCTCAATTGAAGCACAACATGGAGCTCTGGCGTCCCAAACAGCCATTCCCCATTCTCTGGCAGAACCGCAGAGGAGTGTGAGAACGAAACTTACTTTAGATGCCTCAGAGGAGAAACGACGAGGCTGGAGGTTAAACACCAGGGAGCATTGGGAAAGAAAAGCCCGACAGGAGTTAGTGTCCCCACTGTAGACAGGAGGGTTATTGACGTGAGGTTCAGGTTCAAGACGAAACGGCTCCCCCCGCGTGGTGGCTTCGTTATGAGCGTGCTGGAAGCGAGCCGAGAGATCTGCAACCTGAGCATGGAGAATACCGATCTCCTGCGATGCCGTGTTGAGGCGGGTTTCTTGTTGGCCCAGTAATATCCCTTGTTGAGAAACTGCTGAGTGCAGAGGATTTTGCTCCGCTGAATCCATTCTTGGTGCTCTCGTTCTGTCACGGGAAGAAACACACGGATTCAATTGCAGGTAAAATAGTTTATTAGAGGCAGGTGGACAGGTAGTCTATAGAATCCAAGGCAGAGTCTCTGGCTGCGAGGCCAACTGGGAAATCCAGCATACGGCAACGCCAGCGACTAGAGTGAAGAGTGTCCCCGCTCGACTGCTTTACAGACGGTAAAGGGACGAGCTACCATAAGATGCTTGATCCGACTGTGTGCAAAAGTTCTTCCACAGGATGTAGATCCTAAGGTGCCGGTCCCAGGAGGAGAAAGAAACAGTCCAGTGGACGGTAGAGAAGCGACCACGGCAGAGAGTCCACGTAGCAGGTAGGTGAACCGGGAATGACTGGAAGGAGTGAATAATCCACAGGGTAACTGAAGAACAACACACAGGAATTCCACGAGACACGACTTAACAAGACAAATCTAGATAAACAAATAAGGACTCAACTTGACTGGGAAAGCTAGGCTAGGCTAGGCTAGGCTTGCTAACAAGTAGCGTGCGTGACCAACTAGAGTTGACGAGAGCACAATGAGAGTGAGAAGTGGTGAAGATTAAGTAAGGGTGAAATTAACTGGACACCAGGTGTAGGCACTGAGGGTAACGAGGGAGTGATGAGTGCAGCTGCTAGACATCAACACACGTAACCGAACACAGCACAGAGACAACACAAGCACGTGCTCACCAGGGTACTGACAGGCTGAGGTGCACAACTGAAGATGTGTCGCATTGATGGGAACCATACAAAGGGCATTATCAGCAGCACTTCACCAAAAAGCATCATTCACTTAGGATAATGTGATGAAATTGGGACACACAACTCATGAGATGTGTCTCTGATAATGGCAAGGAACGTATGCTTTGTATTTCTATAATCATGTATACCCCAAACACAAGAGGACGCCTACCGGACGAACCAGTGAAACCTCAGACCTCTTTTCCTCTATTCATATTCTTGAATGCTTCCCCTTCCTTAAGGCGTGGGAAATGTTTTATTGGGCAATTCAACTGTGTTGAAATAGTGGGATTTTAACAACTAGTCCTATTAAGCGAATTGAGTATTATATTATAATTATAATAAAAAAATGTTTTAATATTTATTTTTGGAGGCCAATCTGTTGGAATATATATATAGTTTCTTTTTACAGTGAATATCTGATCATATATATTTGTCTCATACCTTAAAGTAGGCCACCAATTTAAGGGAAATAGTGGCCAGATAGAGAGAGTTCATGGCAAAATCCATCAGATTCCACCAGTCATGGATGTACTCGGTGAAACCTCCATCCCACATCTCCTTAATCTCTGCCCAGATGAAACCTGCAAAACATTAAAAACAAAATAACAGTGCTCACAATCATTACAGAGCAAAGTAAGAACAGTCCTAAATTCTTTCCTATGTTATTGTTTTTCAGTATAACACATTCACTGTACATAAATTCAGAGTTATTTTAATTATCTTGTCATAAATGATTCCTGTGCAATTTGAGAAAAAAAATACTTGAAATTTTTGAAAAACTTTCTTTAAAGGGGTCAAAAGGCGCGAATTACTGTGTTTTTCTGTGTCTTTGGTGTGTAATAAGTTGCCCATGCGTGTATTAGACACGTAAAATTGCAAAAAGGAAAGTGTGGGAACAAAAGATGCATTCTATCTAAAAGCGAATGCTCACCCAGACCTGCCTGAAACAACTCGTGTAAAATCTACATCAGTCGTGGTATGATTTGACAAAGACCGCCCAAATGTAGAAGAAAGTATGGTGGGCGTACCTGTCAGTACTATTGCTTTTGAACCATGATGTTCCAAATATGGTAAGAGGCGTTACAATTCTGTCACACCCTTGCAGTATTCGACCAATCACTATGGACTAGTTAACTGGCCAATCATAGCACACCTCGCTTTACAGAGGGATAAGCTCTAAGGCAGGGCAAAGTGGAGATACAAACAGACACGCATCTACTCATAAAGCAACATAAGCCTGTTTCAAGTTTATAAACAAAATGTGTCTTTTGAACCTTAATCAATAAATATGCGATTTTCTGACTTGTCGATGTGGTTTCTGACTTGTTATTTTGTTTACCAAATTGTTGTTGTGTTGTTCCTAGGATTCACATTTTGGAAATGTCTATTCATAACCTCGTAAATAGTGAAATTAGGTTGGAAAATGACTTAAAATAAATATTTTTGCTTCAATGTTCACTGGACAGCCAGATTGGCATTTTGGTTTCATATTGGGAAGAACAAAGCAAACTTCATCTTCTCTGATTTTACCTATTCCTTTACATGACTGACATAATTTACTTCAAGTCTCCACTTGTGGCTTCTTCCGGTCATGTGAGGAAAAAAACTCAAGCCATTATGATTGAGCCTTGATGTAATCAATCATGAACTGCAGCTTGAGATATGATTTCCTCAACTTTTGCCTTGAGGATAATAAATTATTGTATCAATAATTCATGAGGTTTCAATCATTTTACCACAGGGATAAGACGGCAGCTCTATCTCTGCATTAGGCCGCTTTTATTGCTTGAGAAATGAGCCAACTAAATGAATATTACACCATGACGTTTCTCCATTATTCCAGCGAAATGAATATTTGAAGCATTTTTACATTTTGCATCCCAGCACAATGAAGCATGTTCATATCCCCGTATGGATTTCAATGTCATTTCTCCAATTAAAGAGCTCTGAGATGACAAAAAACACACTTCCTTTATGTTCTGTGGAAGAAAGTCATACAGGACTGAAATGACAAGAGGGTGAGTATATGATGACAGAATTTTCCTTTTTGGGTGAACTACCCCTTTAATGCAGTCAAGTCATTTTTCGATGAGAATTGTGCGCAAATTGCAGTTTAACTAAAGAAACATTGCGTTTACATTCAACTGTGCCAGTCTTACCCAGAACCCAGGGTAGAATCATCCACTCTACAATGGTTGGTGGAGGGCCCTGTACATGCAGATCGGTTTGCACGATATGCTGTGAGGCGAGGAGGAGGAGGAAGAGGAAAGTCAGGTAGGAAGCGGTGTGGCAGATGAACTTGATGAAAGGTTTCTTGATGAAGAGACCCAGCGTGCTCTTCGGAGCCAGGAGGTATACGAGGGAGAAGGCAGGGAAGAGGAGGCCGATGATGAAACAGGTGACAAGCTTAACTGCCCAGTGACGTCGTCTCCAGCCGGGGAAACCATCGTACCACAGTGTGGCCAACAGCTGCTGACAGTTGGGCTGAGCCACAAACTGCAATAAGCAAAAACAGAAATATTTAGGACGAAAACTGAAAACCGAGGTGTGATGGTAACCATCATATGTTTGGGAGGCTGTCTTCCACTCAGAAATGACATGATAAGGCATTTTATCATCATTTTAAGTCCTGAATATGAATTTAAGATAGCAAGGAAGATAGTTGTCCATTTAATAGTAGTAGAAGTAGTAATATTTATAGTTATTTTAATTTATTGGTAGTGACTGCAGTGAGTTTAGTTTTTAATAATTATTAAATACAATAATTATTGTATTTATTTTATTGAATTTGTATAGGGCTACCTGGGGTATACAGAACATTCATATAAATAGGATCCGTAACATTTTACCCATAAAGTCTCATTCATTGACATTGGTTAATACGTTACCTACAAGAACTAACAATGAACGCTATAGCTTAAAGGGATCTATGTTAATGTTAGTTCTTACAAAGAGACTAAAATATTTTAGTGTAACTAAAATATGAAATGACATAAAAAATATATACAATTTGTATTTAAATCATTTGTTGACTTATATCATTACTGTCCTTCTGAAATCTTGTATCTCCATATTTTGCGTTTTTTTTCATAAATCTTTATTATTGGTCACTGTTTATGTTTGTTACTATGTTTTGCAAAAATCTAACTATTAAAAAGTGCTCAATCAAGTCAATTTATTCAACACAAATTGAATCATTTAAAATGTACTGTTTTTTCCATTTCCTGAAAGACAGTGTATTTGGACATGCATGGTTTTGGAAGGCCAACAATTATGTCATGTACTATATTAATGTTATTTATTAAATTTTCGTTTTCGTCACACACTCTTAAAAATAAAGGTGCTTAGAAGGTTCTTCAAAGAATAATCTTTTTTTTGGTTCAACAAAGAACCATTTAGTCTAAGGTTCTTTAAAGAACCATCTCTTTTTTTAATCTGAAGAACCTTTTTTGCCACAAAGAACCTTTTTTAAAACAGAAAGGTTTTTCTAAAGTTAAAGTTTCTTTATGGAACCAAAATGTTCTTCTATGGCATCAAAGAACCTTTTGAAGCACCTTTTCTAAAAGAGTGAAGGTGAATAGTTTTTTTGGTGTGACAAAATAAATGAGTAAATAAATATGGTGGTAGATGAAATAAAAATGCATTTAAATTATTTCTGTAATTTGATTCTTTATGTTACATTTCACAACTCTACAGCTTAAAGACAGAACATGTCTTCAAGATATCAGTGATAAAAATGTTTGTTGCAAAACTTTGTATTTTAAAAACTATTTGGTCAAATGACTGATTTCCTCTATGATGTGTCTCTCTGTATTTTCAGAAGAATCCTCTTCCTGTCATTCCAATTTAAAATCAAATTTAGCATCCGATGGAGACCACGGAGTTATATAAGAGCCGTGAAACTATCACGGCTAGGAAATCCCTTGCATTTGCAAAACTCTTGAGCCACAGCATGCTCCAAAACGACTTGATTTAAGATTAAATTGGAACTCAATACAGACCACAGCTCAGCTACAATTGATCTTAAAATGACCATCACTTAGCTTTGAAATTGAAAGCTAAACTTATTACGATCACAACTTAGACGACTTTAGTAGATAACCATTAGTCTGGAATATGACATGTAAAAATAATTTAGCATATACTTTTGCCCAAAACGTACTTGCTTCAAATCACATGAATCACAACTCGTCTTAATAAAGATAAGGGCCCTATCTGTCTACGTCTATGCTGTCTATGCTGCTTTCAAAAGTCTAAAGAGAAACACAATTTCCCTGACAGATAAATCCTGGCACAACTCAGAAATGTTTCCTTTTAACACAATGCATGTATAAAATGATGTGCCTGCCCATAACAACTGTGTAAATAACATTTCTCGAATCTCATTTTCTTCCATTGGCTGACCTACATTCCTATGCTTCATTGAGTTTTATTAAAGCAGCCAATTCTGCAGTTCCTATGAAACACAATGATTCATTATACAACTCCAATAGCACACTTGACTGTCATCTCTCTCATGACACCGCTGTGAGTTTATTCCATCAGCATTAGAAAACATCCGTTCCTTTAACCACAGACAAACAGTTTCAGTTCACCTTCAGAAAACTTTCCACCTCTTGGTTCAGTAAATCTTTCCCTTTTCCCGCTCAGCATGCAGCAGACGAGTTGATGATGAATGAAAAATTCAACAAATGTCTAACGCAGTGGTTCTATCAAAACATTGCAGTTTTATCAGATTTCTTACATGTGCTGCTTATCAAATAGTTAAAAAAAACCTTTAAACATTTATTTGTTCTGCTGAACACATAAGAAGATATTTTGAAGAATGTAGAAAAGCAAACGGTTCTGGGGCACTTTCGACTACCATTGTCTTTTTTCCTACTATGACAGTCAATGGTGACCGAGAACTGTTTGGTTACAAGCATTCTTCCAAATATCTTTCTATGTGTTCATAAGAACAAAATCATTTACACAGATATGAAACAACTCGAGGGTGAGTAAAGGATGACAGAACTGTTCCCTAAGTTTTGAAAATGTTTTTGCAATGTAATAGCTTAGTTTAGCTAATGTTGATTAAACGCTGGAAATTAAAATGAAAATGTACTACTTCAAATATGACATTATATATTAAAATCTAGAATCCCCACCTCTTTCTGGTGGTACTTGATGGCTAGTTTGAGTTTGGCCAGGTCTCTGCACTCGCGTGGGTCCAGCTCATCGCTGTGGTGATCGCTGTGGTTCAGGATGGTCTCCAGCTCACGAGAACTTCGCGCCTGATCCAACAGGTCCTTAGCAAAAAGTTTACACTGTTGCGAGAGCTCGTCGTACTCCTGACGAAACTCGTTCTCTACCTTACTGAGCTCCTTCAGCTCCCAGCCCAGCCTGAAGGCCGTGAGGATGGGGTCCTCGCTGGACAGGGCGATGAGAGAGGGGCTGGCCAGGGTCTTGTAGATGTTCAAACGCGAGCGGGAATGCCTCAGGCTGTCCACTTCTGAGCTGGACACGCACTCGACGCAGTCACAGCGGATCTGGTGCGGTCGTGGGATAGTGACCTTGCGTTGGACCAAGAGCTTGATTATCTCGTAGTTGTTGGTGTGGGCGGCCAACATGATCGGCGTAATATCGGGTGTAAACTCGGAAAACTGCGTGTCCATCAAGAGAGAAGGAACCTATATGAGAGAAATTAAAAAGAGCGATTGAATTCTGATGCTTTTTAAAAATATTTTGGTCTCTGAAAGCCAGTTATAATGTCAATCAATCATAGCATTTCATTATTTAATTAACTGTTTTAGATTAATGTTTTGTTTTTGCTACCTAGCTCTCTGGAGTGCTTGATTCTGATTGGTTGGCCGTGACGTTTCTTATTAACAACAGATAAAGCTGATACTGTAACACAGACTCATCTGTATACTGCGAGTCAATTTGATTTGTGCGACATGAATTCAATATAAATAAGCTTCATAATAAAACATATGTCAGATAATATAGTTTACAAATAATTAAACCAAGCCACATGTTTGTCAAATTGCATGTTTCGCTGTCGGGATTTATCATGAGATAGAATGACTTGTTTTTGAAGCTCAGACGCTCTTTTTTGTTGGCTTGAGAGAATGATGAGTTCTGAACTGTATGTTTTCATAATCCATGTACAAACTATTTTGTCTCAGAAGATCAAAGAAAATGGGATCCCTCGTGACGTGACCTCTTTTACTGATGTATATATCGCACTTGGAAAAGGCGAGTGATTAAATGTAAAGATGTTTTCCAAAAGCACCATACATTTCCATAATGGTGCTAAAAGCCACACAGAGCCAGTGAATACAAAATAACTGAAAGGATTTCAAACTGTGCTGTCTAGAATATCACTTCAAGCCAAGAAAAAAACATACAGAACAAATTTCCGCAGCAAAGCTTCCAGCGAAAATATGTGTTTTTTATTCATTCGTTCTTTTAAAAACAGCAATGCAATGCAGATAAATTCAGCTCAAACTTTGCAATAGTTTAAGCAATCACAATGTAAAATATCCAACTTGCAAAATGTTCTCCCTACATGGAGAAATAAGTAACTTGAACATGGGATTTTCAGTTAACGGAGTCAAATGATTGTTTTGCATATACTGAACAAAATTAGCCTTAACATGTTTCTAATAAAGATTATTTTGTTGACAGTGTATTCTGAACAAGCAATATTGCAAGAGTTTGAAAGTTCCCAAGATGCATTGCAGCATATTCAATTATGTGTTTCTTATTTGTTTTTCTTTTAAAGTTAAGTGTTTTAGTTCTTGCTGGCTTGATTTATGCTTAAATATCATTGTTACTGTTAGTTATCTGTTGAGATTAGAGTTCTTTTAATGAATGATGGGTTTTGATTGTTACCATGGTTGAGATTTGTGTGTTCAATGTTGAGGTGTAAGTGCATGAAACAATGATAAAACTGCTTTGTAAACACTCAACACAAACTGTTTAAACAGTTATTTGATCAAAGTTTGGGTCTGCTTGAGGTAGAAAACATTTACCATTGTAGTAAAAGACAAATACATTTGTTTATTTTAAAATAACCAATCGATATTCTCTATTTATGTTCAACCAACAAAACATTTTTTTTTCTGTTATGTGTTAGGTAAACATGAATATTCATGTTTTGACAACTTGTTTTATTAACAAAATATTTTGAGTTGTGCGAACGTCAGACCACATTCGTTGAGTCAACAGATAAATTTGCTTGTGATCGGTTGCCTTATTATTTTACGTTTTTTATTTAGTAACTAGTAATTAATATCTTTTTCTGAGTAACTTACACAAAACTGTTTAAAACTAGCCTGCTATTCCTAACCTTTACGAAACTGCCTAACAAACGAAAACGTTCATCTTCACAGTAAGTCAGGCCATCACGCACCTGTTTCTCGCACGTTTGCTTCCTGTAGGATAGCAGTAACTCCACAGCTCCCACCACCTCCTTGCGGATGGCGTAGAGAAGCGCGTCACCCATGTACATGTCATGGCTCAAAAGAAGTTCCATCACCTCCAGGTTTTCATTCTCGATAGCAATGAGCAGAGCGCTACGGCCCAGCGGGTCCAGGCAGTTGATGTTGATGTTGTAATAGATATCGGCCCCCTCGAGGGCCTGTTTAACTCCTGCATAGTCACCCTTCTCCACCGCTGTCAGGTAAGCACGTTCCTTTGCTGAAAGTTCAAACTCGGCCCGGACGATCTGCAGTGGGATGCGGTCGCGGTACGGCGAGTTATCGGCCCTCTTGTAGTACAGCTGAGCCATGGGTTTCATAAAGACGTGCCGACACAGGCTGACACAAGTCCAAAGCAAGCTGAGCAAAGATGAACATACAGTCAGTGTTTTTAGTGGTTTCAGAATATCATTGCATGGCCACACTGTAAAAATGAAAAAGTTCAGAGCCAAAGCTTAAAAGTTTATAGTGACCGGTCACATAGATTTTTTTCAACTTTGTCAGTTTCATAAATGTATAACTTTTGGCCAGGTGCATCATAAGGGGGGGGGGTATAGAGTACACAGACCGGAGGGGTGACCTGAGAATTTGTCGGGGGTCCCAAAACATAAGCAATGTCCTTGCTTGTGGCAATTGTCTTTCACATGCATTGAAAAATTTAGATGCAACAAATTATCAGAAATTTTTGAGTTGGAGAGGACTGACATTTTTTGCTGTGAATTTGACATGGATTTAGATGAGGACGATAATGTTTAGTCTCATTCTCTCTTCTACTTAGACAAACAGCTTTCCTGTAACTCAGTGGTCAGAGCCACAAATGTAAAAAAAAAAACGTATAGTATAATGCAATGTCACTTTGAATAAAAGCGTGTGCCAAATGCATAAATGTCAATGTAAATATGAACACACCTGTTTGACTCATACATAGTAACAAAACTGTTGGAGTGCTAGAGATATTCTGCAAAATAACAGTTTTTCAGTAAAATTACATGGTTTCTCTATTTTTCTTGTGAATTTGCAGGGTTTTTCTGTAATTTAAGGTTTTAGTAATTTAAAAAATAGACTATAAAATTATGTTAAAAAACTGAAATTTTCCAGCAGCTGAGGCACCAGAAATATTATTGTAAAATAACCGTTTTTTTCTGTAGTTTGACGTAAAATGTGGTAAAATTACAGTAATTTTTTTTTTGACATTATTCATGCAAAATCTGTAATATAATTATTTTGTATTTCAAAAATATGTGAAAAATAAATGAATAATGCAAATTAAACTTAGTATACTGTGTTTTTTTACATGGGACGTAATTTCCTAGCTTTTCCAATCTCTTTGGTCAAGAAAGGCATCTCTGTTAACAGAACAAAATTCTCAATGATAAAATGATTCAGTTCTTCTAGATATTGCCAAAAACTTGATAATATAAAACAATCTTGTTGTCTTTTACAGGAAGTCATCAGATTTGTTATTATATGCTTTATAAAACATTAAGTGTGAGAGAGATATTTCGTTTTGCTGTTTGTGACTGAACAAATATCTGACATTCTCTCTGAAATCTCTTTCTTAAAAACTAATAAAAACAAACGTAAATCTGTTTCTAGGAGTATTCCTGAGGGTGTGTAAGATCTGTTTGAAAAATATCATCTGTAGCTCTGTTCTCATTCGGCTGTACCTCAGAACTGAAGCTGTCTTGTTTCATAACTTTTCAAAATATGGATTGTTGTTGAGATGCTTCATTGGTAATGTTCATCATTTCTCAAATGTTTATCTTTATTTGTTGATTTGATAAAAGTCTAAAAAGTAATTTAAAAAAGTGCACAAACCAACAACATAAATACAAATGGTTCAATCTTAATAAAATACGGTTGACACCAGTGGTCCTGTAGACTGTGCGCCAGCAAGTCTTGGCTCTTTCTCCACTGTCAGGTGGGTCTGGTGTGAGCTAAGATGAGTGTCAGCTGGTTGAGGATGTTTAACTGTTTGGTAAAACGTGATTTTTTCCAGTTTGTTTAGGCTTGATTAAAGCCTGATTGCCATCGAATGCTGTACACCGTAAGTGATTGAAACTCCAGATTTATCCATCACAAGTGATTTCACTTAACAACAGGGGTCAATATCCGCAACAATCTACTACTTCAGGACAAGTGTGGTGTCCTTCTGAAAATATCTTCTTGTGTTGTACAGGTTTTGAATGACAAAATGCTGCAGCAAAACATCCAAACTTTTGCAAAGCTCAATCCTGCTCAGGTGTTTCTCTTAATCCTATTCTTTGCTACACTTCTGGTGTGTCATGAACCTAAACATCAAATGTGATCACACACTGTTATCCATCCACACACTTTGATTTTGCATTAACCCGTGTGACTGAATAACTTGTTTCTTTGCATCAGCAATGCTTCTCTAATCGATACTCTATTAAGAAGTCATTGATTGAATTGTCTAGTCTTATTGTGCTTTTGGGTCGTGTACTAAGAATTAACAGCCCTTGTTTACAATTACCTCTCAGATTGAATGTTATGTTAAAGCATCAGGTTTTTGTCATGATGATTTGTTATGTTTTATTCTTGATCCAAATTATTATAGTATTACTATTACTAGAATGTCAGTGCACAGATGACAAAACAATGTTGGTGACGTAGCTGGATTATACCGAATTTGTTTATGAATCTAAACATCAATATGGAAAAATATTGTATCTTTTTGCATGTATTTGCAGAAAATAAAAACTGGAGAAACAGGTCAAAATAACAGAAACAATGTTCTGTATTTTTTCAGACCTCAAATACTGTAACGAAAACAAGTTCATATTCACTTTTAAGCAATACAACAGTCATATGTCTACATGTATTTAGGAAAAAAGAAATTATTCGATAACCTCGATTTAATGACAGTTTTTCAGGTATCTTGTCATGCTGTCAGTCTTTCACATTGCTGTTGGATAACTTTATGTCACTCCTGAGGTTCGATTTTGTTGAAATTCAACAGACATTGGACTGAAATGGCCACAAAACATCTAGACATGATAATTAAATGAAGATTTGGAATGGCTGTATGTTAGCCATCAATGTTAACATGCTGACATATTGGTATAGCAGGAATGAAATATTTGGTACAAAATGTACCAAATCTACATCATTATCTAAAAGGTAAGATGTAATGACTCAAAAAGCACTCTAAATTCAATTTTATATTTCACCGCCTGCACTGTATGCACTAGACTTTGCCAAAAGCAAAATGGCTGCCAGTTTTCACAGCGACCAAGTCAATTTGAATATCATCAAGTTTTATTTGATGCACTTTCCACTCATGTGTGTGAAAGTTTCATTATGTGCGACGGGAGAGGGTCTGTTTTTCCAGTTTGCTGTGTTGTTCTTCACACCTCGCTGCTTCGTAAACGCTAAACAAGGTTTCCACAGGGAATCACGGCCATGTTTTATTCAGTTGTGTTTGTTGAAGTGGTCTGACACTTTTAGTTCATTAGTCTGGCCCGGCAGTGAATACATAGTACAGAACTGCTTTTTCACATATATGCCCACTGAAATACTTCCCTTGAATAGGAAACAAACATTTGTGTGGTACTTAAACCACCAAGTTACTGGAAACCAGACTTAATTTTTAAAAACGTTTATTCAAAGGGATAGTTCCCCTAAATTCTAGGTTCAAAACCTCAAAACCAAAATGACTCTTTCTTCTGTGGAACACAAAAGAAGATATTTTGAGAAATGTCTCAGTGGTTTTGTGTCCATACAATGGAAGTCAAAGGGAGGCAATGTTGTTTGGTTACAGACATTCTTCAAAATATCTTCTGTAGTCTGCAGAAGAAAGAAAGTCATAAGGGAAATAAGAAATTGACAAATAAGGAATTGTTCAACATCAAAAATAACTCATTTCAAACCAAAAAGCAAAAGTAAAATCTTTTGTGAATCTTGGCTTTTGCCTCCAGTGATATTTTAAAGAGGAACTACCCTAATGCTATGATTCTGACATAATGATGGAGCTACAGATCGCTGTTCTCTTCACAAGCTTGTCAAAATATCCCAGAGCGTCTGGATTTGTTCACCATCTTCCATGAATATCTGCCGGCATTTAGTGTGAACACATATTTCTTTGACTCTGGATTCCCATAGCAGCTGTTTGCTTTCCACACTGTCTCGCTTCTCTGTATTTCAACAGAGTTAGATGTTTTACTTTTCGATCCTTTATCAGAGATCCTAGATTTGGGATGTAAATGGATTAAAATAGCTTATTTTAGAGTATGGAAACATGTCCACAGGGGGTCGATATACCCAGCTGTTTCATGTAGGGTGCATTATAATGTTTTGAAATAGAAAGCTTTTGATGGTTTCTGTGTAATTGTCCATAATAAAGCATGTGAAGCTTTTAAAATAATATCATTGCCAGGATTCAGACTTACTGCAACTGACGCCAGAGCTTTTTGGGGTGATTATTCAGAAGTGTATGTTTATGAACAGAAGTGTATTATCAGAAGATAATGCATGTTTAGGTAGTTTTACAGCAAAGCAAAGATAGATGGTTTGATATGGTAAGGTGAAACCAAACAGAATTGTATTAAATAGTGAAAACCCATGAATTTTGCATTTTATATTGATTGTTTGTTACTGAGATTCAATGGGTTTTGGTGGGAACTGCTGGCGAACCTATACACAGTATGACACACATCTTAAAATACCTTCATAGGTGCATTTTTACAGCACATCCCATATCTAATAGCATGTGGTCACATGGATTTGAGATTTGGGTTTGATTGGTTATGGTGACCCCGACAGAATTGTATAGTGAAATATTTCTGTTGCTTATAGTTTGCAGTATTTAAAAAGACAGAAAAGAGAATAATGTGCAATATTGTAGATCTCTTTGTATGTTGTAGTGACCCTCAGCCAAGGCTTCATTTTTGCTTTATTTCTAATAATCATATGTTTGTAAATAATTTAAGTGATATGAAATCACTACGTTGTAAAATAAAGTAGTTGTGTTTTGATTTGGTCAGGTTGGTTGCTTTTACACAACAAGATCCACTGGAAATCTATTGAAAACATCATGACAGAAAATGTACTGAGAGCATTATGTTACGGTAGCTTGTCGGAGAGTCATCTGTTATATGGTAAGTTCTCAACACATCCTGTATCATTTCAATTCTGCCAGCCCTGAAATAGAGGATGCACGGTTGAAGGAGTAGTTCACTATAAAATTAAAGTTTCATGATAATTCACTCACTCACATGTCATACAAGCTCTCCGTGTGTTCAATACTTCTGTCAAAAACTAATTGAGAAACGCTTTCCGAGGTTCTTACCTATATAATGGACTTCAACAGGGGGCTGTTGGTCGAGGTCTTAAATTCAGTTGCATCGCAGATTCAAAAGGCAGTACACGACACCAGCCGATACACAAGGGTATTGTCTAGCAAAACGATTTGACATAATCCCTCTTTAAACATAAATACACGGCTTGCACTGCTTCCGCAATCCACATCAACGACTTCCGTATTGCGCAATCACGTTGGAAAGGTTACGCGTGATGTATATTTCATACTGACCATTTTTAACGATAAAGACATATAACGTGTCATTCAATGTCCAAGAACGTTTAAACGGTCTTCTTTCTCCAAACTCTGAGTCGGAACTTCCGCTTACGTCTCGCATGACCTTTCAAACATGATATGTGAAGTCGTTGATGCTCTTCACGCAGTCACTTCAAAGCAGTGCAAGCCATATA